>NW_027513732.1:0-146178 GCF_048772815.1 Callospermophilus lateralis
AGTTTTGTCTCTATGGTTTGTTTCCTCTTCAAGTAGCCCTAGGCACAGACTGTGGAAAAGCACTTTCATTGAGGGGTTGCCAAGCTTCTAAGAAATAACGAGTTTCCGAAATACCAGCAAATATTTTTTCACCCAATCTTGTTGATACTTGGGGGTAATGATCAGTACACCAGTTTCACTTGGCTCACCAAATTTTGTTCTTCTAGGTTGAATCGTTCGTCTACATTAGTAGTTTTTATATTTAGGTTTCACTCTGTTTTCTTCTATATAGATAGATGAATTTGGAAATCTAAATCCAACATGGTTTGTAGTAGCTCTTTGAAACTTGACAAAATAAACGAGTTCTCAGTTTTGTGTCTATGATTTGATTCCTCTTCAAGTAGCCCTAAGCAGAGACTGTGGAAAAGCACTTTCATTGAAAGGGGTTGCCAAGCTTCCAAGAAATTACGAGTTTCCGAAAAACCAGCAAATATTTTTTCACCCAATCTTGATGATCCTTTGTGGTAATGACAATTACACAAATCACACTTGGCTCACCAACTTTTGTTCTTCCAGGTTGAATATTTCGTCTACAGTAGCAGTTTTTATTTTTAGGTTTCCCTCTGTTCTCTCCTATATAGATAGATGAATTTGGAACTCTAAATCCAACATGGTTTGTAGTAGCTCTTTGAAACTTGACAAAATAAAGGAGATCTCAGTTTTGTCTCTATGGTTTGTTTCCTCTTCAAGTAGCTCTAGGCACATACTGTGGAAAAGCACTTTCATTGAGAGTTGTTGCCAAGCTACCAAGAAATTACGAGTTTCCGAAATACCAGCAAATATTTTTTCACCCAATCTTGATGATACGTGGTGGTAATGATCGGTACACAAATCGCACTTTACTCACCAAATTTTGTTTTTTTAGGTTGAAGCGTTCGTTTAGAGTAGCAGTTTTTATTTTTAGGTTTCCCTCTGTTCTCTTCTATATAGATAGATGAATTTGGAACTCTAAATCCAACATGGTTTGTAGAAGCTCTTTGAAACTTGACAAAATAAAGGAGTTCTCACTTTTGTCTCTATGGTTTGTTTCCTATTCAAGTAGCCCTAGGCACAGACTGTGAAAAGCACTTTCATTGAGAGAGGTTTCCAAGCCTCTAAAAAATAACGAGATTCCGAAATACCAGCAAATATTTTTTCACCCAATCTTGATGATACGTGGTGGTAATGATCAGTACACAAATGCCACTTGGCTCACCAAATTGTGTTCTTCTAGGTTGAAGCGTTCGTTTACAGTAGCAGTTTTTATTTTTAGGTTTCCCTCTGTTCTCTCCTATATAGATAGATGAATTTGGAACACTAAATCCAACATGGTTTGTAGTAGCTCTTTGAAACTTGACAAAATAAAGGAGTTCTCAGTTTTGTCTCTATGGTTTCTTTCCTCTTGAAGTAGCCCTAGTTACTAACTGTGGAAAAGCACTTTCATTGAAAGGGGTTGCCAAGCTTCTAAGAAATAACGAGTTTCTGAAATACCAGCAAATATTTTTTCACCCAATCTTTATGATACGTGGTGGTAATGATCGGTACACAAATCCCACTTTACTCACCAAATTTTGTTCTTCTAGGTTGAAGCGTTCGTTTACAGTAGCAGTTTATATTTTTAGGTTTCACTCTGTTCTCTTCAATATAGATGGATGAATTTGGAACTCTAAATCCAACTTGGTTTGTAGTAGCTCTTTGTAACTTGACAAAATAAAGGAGTTCTCAGTTTGGTCTCTATGGTTTGTTTCCTCTTCATGTAGCCCTAGGCACAGACTGTGGAAAAGCACTTTCATTGAGAGGGGTTGCCAAGCTTCTAAGAAATAAGGAGTTTCCGAAATACCAGCAAATATTTTTTCACCCAAATTTGTTGATACTTTGGGTTAATGATCAGTACACCAGTTTCACTTGGCTCACCAAATTTTGTTCTTCTAGGTTGAATCGTTCGTCTATATGAGTAGTTTTTATATTTAGTTATCACTCTGTTTTCTTCTATATAGATAGATGAATTTGGAAATCTAAATCCAACATGGTTTGTAGTAGCTCTTTGAAACTTGACAAAATAAACGAGTTCTCAGTTTTGTGTATATGATTTGATTCCTCTTCAAGTAGCCCTAAGCAGAGACTGTGGAAAAGCACTTTCATTGAAAGGGGTTGCCAAGCTTCCAAGAAATTACGAGTTTCCGAAATACCAGCAAATATTTTTTCACCCAATCTTGATGATACTTGGTGGTAATGATCATTACACAAATCTTACTTCACTAACCAATTGTGTTCTTCTAGGTTGAAGCGTTCCTTTACAGAAGCAGTTTTTATTTTTAGGTTTCACTCTGTTCTCTCCTATATAGTTAGATGAATTTGGAACTCTAAATCCAACATGGTTTGTAGTAGCTCTTTGAAACTTGAAAAAATAAAGGAGTTCTCAGTTTTGTCTCTATGGTTTGTTTCCTCTTCAAGTAGCCCTAGGCACAGACTTTGGAAAAGCACTTTCATTGAGAGGGGTTGCCAAGCTTCTAAGTAATAACGAGTTTCCAAATAACCAGCAAATATTTTTTCACCCAATCTTGATGATACTTGGTGGTAATGATCAGTAAACAAATCCCACTTGACTCACCCTATTTTGTTCATTTAGGTTGAAGCGTTCGTTTACAGTAGCAGTTTATATTTTTAGGTGTCCCTCTGTTCTCTCCTATATAGATAGATGAATTTGAAGTCTAAATTCAACTTCGTTTGTAGTAGCTCTTTGAAACTTGACAACGTAAAGGAGTTCTCAGTTTTGTCTCTATGATTTGTTTCCTCTTCAAGTAGCCCTAAGCAGAGACTGTGGAAAAGCACTTTCTTTGAAAGGGTTTGCCAATCTTCCAAGAAATTTCGAGTTTCCGAAATACCAGCAAATATTTTTTCACCCAATCTTCATGATACGTGGTGGTAATGATCAGTACACAAATGCCACTTGGCTCACCAAATTGTGTTCTTCTAGGTTGAAGCGTTCGTTTACAGTAGCAGTCTTTAAATTTAGGTTTCACTCTGTTCTCTCCTATATAGATAGATGAATTTGGAACACTAAATCCAACATGGTTTGTAGTAGCTCTTTGAAACTTGACAAAATAAAGGAGTTCTCAGTTTTGTCTCTATGGTTTCTTTCCTCTTGAAGTAGCCCTAGTTACTAACTGTGGAAAGGCACTTTCATTGAAAGAGGTTGCCAAGCTTCTAAGAAATAACGAGTTTCAGAAATACCAGCAAATATTTTTTCACCCAATCTTGATGATACGTGGTGGTAATGATCAGTACACAAATGTCACTTGGCTCACCAAATTGTGTTCTTCTAGGTTGAAGCATTCGTTTACAGTAGCAGTTTTTATTTTTAGGTTTCACTCTGTTCTCTCCTATATAGATAGATGAATTTGGAACTCTAAATCCAACATGGTTTGTAGTAGTTCTTTGAAACTTGACAAAATAAAGTAGTTCTCAGTTTTGTCTCTATGATTTGTTTCCTCTTCAAGTAGCCCTAAGCAGAGACTGTGGAAAAGCACTTTCATTAAAAGGGGTTGCCAAGCTTCCAAGAAATAACGAGTTTCCGAAATACCAGCAAATATTTTTTCACCCAATCTTGATGATACGTGGTGGTAATGACAAGTACACAAATCCCACTTGGATCACCAAATTTTGTTTTTCTAGGTGGAAGCGTTCGTTTACAGGTGCAGTTTTTATTCTTGGTTTCACTCTGTTCTCTCCTATATAGATAGGTGAATTTGGAACTCTATATCCAACACGGTTTGTAGTAGTTCTTTGAAACTTGACAAAATAAAGGAGTTCTCAGTTTTTTCTCTATGGTTTGTTTCCTCTTCAAGTAGCCCTAGGCACAGAGGGTGGAAAAGCACTTTCATTGAGAGGGGTTGTCAAGCTTCTAAGAAATAACGAGTTTCTGAAATACCAGCAAATATTTTTTCACCCAATCTGGATGATACTTGTTGGTAATGATCGGTACACAAATCCCACTTGGCTCACCAAATTTTGTTGTTCTAGGTTGAAGCGTTCGTCTACAGTAGTCATTTTTATATTTAGGTTTCCCTCTGTTCTCTCCTATATAGATAGATGAATTTGGAACTCTAAATCCAACATGGTTTGTAGTAGTTCTTTGAAACTTGACAAAATAAAGTAGTTCTCAGTTTTGTCTCTATGGTTTGTTTCCTCTTCAAGTAGCCTTATGCAGAGACTGTGGAAATGCACTTTCATTGAAAGGGGTTGTCAAGCTTCCCAGAAATTACGAGTTTCCGTAATACCAGCAAATATTTTTTCACCCAATCTGGATGATACTTGGTGGTAATGATTGGTACACAAATCCCACTTGGCTCACCAAATTTTGTTCTTCTACGTTGAAGCGTTCGTTTACAGTAGCAGTTTATATTTTTAGGTTTCCCTCTGTTCTCTCCTATATAGATAGATGAATTTGGAACTCTAAATCCAACATGGTTTCTAGTAGCTCTTTGAAACTTGACAAAATAAAGGAGTTCTCAGTTTTGTCTCTATGATTTGTTTCCTCTTCAAGTACCCCTAAGCGGAGTCTGTGGAAAAGCACTTTCATTGAAAGGGGTTGCCAAGCTTCAAATGAATTACGAGTTTCCGAAATACCAGCAAATATTTTTTCACCCAATCTTGATGATACATGGTGATAATGATCGGTACACAAATACCACTTGGCTCACCAAATTTTGTTCTTCTGGTTTGAAGCGTTCGTCTACAGTAGTCGTTTTTATATTTAGGTTTCCCTCTGTTCTCTCCTATATAGATAGATGAATTTGGAACTCTAAATCCAACATGGTTTGTAGAATCTCTTTGAAACTTGACTAAATAAAGTACTTCTCAGTTTTGTCTCAACGGTTTGTTTCCTCTTCAAGTAGCCCTAGGCAGAGACTGTGGAAAAGCACTTTAATTGAGAGGCGATGCCAAGCTTCTAAGAAATAACGAGTTTCCGAAATACCAGCAAATATTTTTTTACCCAATCTTGATGATACTTGGTGTTAATGATCAGGACACAAATCCCACTGGGCTCACCAAATTCTGTTCTTCCAAGTTGAAGCGTTCGTCTACAGTAGAAGTTTTTATATTTAGGTTTCCCTCTGCTCTCCTATATAGGTACATGAATTTGGAACTCTAAATCCAACATGGTTTGTAGTAGCTCTTAGAAACTTGACAAAAAAAGTAGTTCTCAGTTTTGTCTCTATGGTTTTTTTTTTTTCTTCAAGTAGCCCTAAGCAGAGAGTGTGGAAAAGCACTTTCATTAAAAGGGGTTGCCAAGCTACCAAGAAATTACGAGTTTCCAAAATACCAGCAAATATTTTTTCACCCAATCTTGATGATACGTGGTGGTAATGATCGGTACACAAATCCCACTTTACTCACCAAATTTTGTTCTTCTAGGTTGAAGCGTTCATTTACAGTAGCAGTTTTTATTTTTAGGTTTCCCTCTGTTCTCTCCTATATAGATAGATGAATTTGGAACTCTAAATCCAACATGGTTTGTAGAAGCTCTTTGAAACTTGACAAAATAAAGGAGTTCTCACTTTTGTCTCTATGGTTTGTTTCCTATTCAAGTAGCCCTAGGCACAGACTGTGAAAAGCACTTTCATTGAGAGAGGTTTCCAAGCTTCTAAAAAATAACGAGATTCCGAAATACCACCAAATATTTTTTCACCCAATCTTGATGATACGTGGTGGTAATGATCAGTACACAAATGCCACTTGGCTCACCAAATTGTGTTCTTCTAGGTTGAAGCGTTCGTTTACAGTAGCAGTTTTTATTTTTAGGTTTCCCTCTGTTCTCTCCTATATAGATAGATGAATTTGGAACACTAAATCCAACATGGTTTGTAGTAGCTCTTTGAAACTTGACAAAATAAAGGAGTTCTCAGTTTTGTCTCTATGGTTTCTTTCCTCTTGAAGTAGCCCTAGTTACTAACTGTGGAAAAGCACTTTCATTGAAAGGGGTTGCCAAGCTTCTAAGAAATAACGAGTTTCCAAAATACCAGCAAATATTTTTTCACCCAATCTTGATGATACGTGGTGGTAATGATCGGTACACAAATCCCACTTTACTCACCAAATTTTGTTCTTCTAGGTTGAAGCGTTCGTTTACAGTAGCAGTTTTTTTTTTTGAGGTTTCACTCTGTTCTCTTCAATATAGATGGATGAATTTGGAACTCTAGATCCAACTTGGTTTGTAGTAGCTCTTTGTAACTTGACAAAATAAAGGAGTTCTCAGTTTGGTCTCTATGGTTTGTTTCCTCTTCATGTAGCCCTAGGCACAGACTGTGGAAAAGCACTTTCATTGAGAGGGGATGCCAAGCTTCTAAGAAATAAGGAGTTTCCGAAATACCAGCAAATATTTTTTCACCCAAATTTGTTGATACTTTGGGGTAATGATCAGTACACCAGTTTAACTTGGCTTACCAAATTTTGTTCTTCTAGGTTGAATCGTTCGTCTATATGAGTAGTTTTTATATTTAGTTATCACTCTGTTTTCTTCTATATAGATAGATGAATTTGGAAATCTAAATCCAACATGGTTTGTAGTAGCTCTTTGAAACTTGACAAAATAAACGAGTTCTCAGTTTTGTGTATATGATTTGATTCCTCTTCAAGTAGCCCTAAGCAGAGACTGTGGAAAAGCACTTTCATTGAAAGGGGTTGCCAAGCTTCCAAGAAATTACGAGTTTCCGAAAGACCAGCAAATATTTTTTCACCCAATCTTGATGATACTTGGTGGTAATGATCATTACACAAATCTTACTTCACTAACCAATTGTGTTCTTCTAGGTTGAAGCGTTCCTTTACAGAAGCAGTTTTTATTTTTAGGTTTCACTCTGTTCTCTCCTATATAGTTAGATGAATTTGGAACTCTAAATCCAACATGGTTTGTAGTAGCTCTTTGAAACTTCATAAAATAAAGGAGTTCTCAGTTTTGTCTCTATGGTTTGTTTCCTCTTCAAGTAGCCCTAGGCACAGACTGTGGAAAAGCACGTCCATTGAGAGGGTATCCCATGCTTCTAAGAAATAACGAGTTTCCGAAATACCAGCAAATATTTTTCACCCAATCTTGATGATACTTGGGGGTAATGATCAGCACACCAATCCCACTTGGCTCACCAAATTTTGTTCTTCCATGTTGAAGCGTTCATCTCACAGTAGCAGTTTTTATATTTACGTTTCACTCTGTTCTCTTCTACATAGATAGATGAATTTGGAACTCTAAATCCAACATGGTTTGTAGTAGCTCTTTGAAACTTGACAAAATAAAGGAGTTCTCAGTTTTGTCTCTATGGTTTGTTTCCTCTTCAAGTAGCCCTAGGCACAGACTTTGGAAAAGCACTTTCATTGAGAGGGGTTGCCAAGCGTCTAAGTAATAACGAGTTTCCAAAATACCAGCAAATATTTTTTCACCCAATCTTGATGTTACTTGGTGGTAATGATCAGTAAACAAAATCCACTTGACTCACCCTATTTTGTTCATTTAGGTTGAAGCGTTCGTTTACAGTAGCAGTTTATATTTTTAGGTGTCCCTCTGTTCTCTCCTATATAGATAGATGAATTTGGAAGTCTAAATTCAACTTCGTTTGTAGTAGCTCTTTGAAACTTGACAACGTAAAGGAGTTCTCAGTTTTGTCTCTATGATTTGTTTACTCTTCAAGTAACCCTAAGCAGAGACTGTGGAAAAGCACTTTCTTTGAAAGGGTTTGCCAAGCTTCCAAGAAATTTCGAGTTTCCGAAATACCAGCAAATATTTTTTCACCCAATTTTGATGATACTTGGTGGTAATAACAAGTACACAAATCCCTCTTGGCTCACCAAATTTTGTTCTTCTAGGTTGAAGCGTTCGTTTACAGTAGCAGTTTTTATTTTTAGGTTTCACTCTGTTCTATCCTATATAGATAGATGAATTTGGAACTCTAAATCCAACATGGTTTGTAGTAGCTCTTTCAAACGTGACAAACTAAAAGAGTTCTCAGTTTTCCCCTTATGATTTGTTTCTTCTTCAAGTAGCCCTAAGCAAATACTGTGGAAAAGCACTTTTTTTGAGAGGGGTTGCCAAGCTTCTAAGAAATAACGAGTTTCCAAAATACCAGCAAATATTTTTTACCCAATCTTGATGATACTTGGTGGTAATGATCAGTACACAAATCCCACTTGACTCACCAAATTTTGTTCTTCTAGTTTGAAGCGTTCGTCTAAGTAGCAGTTTTTATATTTAGGTTTCACTCTGTTCTCTTCTATATAAATAGATGAATTTGGAACTCTAAATCCAACATGGTTTCTAGTAGCTCTTTGAAACTTGACAAAATAAAGGAGTTTTCAGTTTTGTCTCTATGATTTGTTTCCTCTTCAAGTAGCCCTAAGCAGAGACTGTGGAAAAGCACTTTCATTGAAATTGGTTGCCAAGCTTCCAAGAAATTACGAGTTTCCCAAATACCAGCAAATATTGTTTCACCCAATCTTGATGATACTTGGTGTTAATGACAAGTACACAAATTCCACTTGGCTCACCAAATTTTGTTCTTCTATGTTGAAGCGTTCGTTTACAGTAGCAGTTTTTATTTTTAGGTCTCACTCTGTTCTCTCCTATATAGATAGATGAATTTGGAACTCTAAATCCAACATGATTTTTAGTAGCTCTTTGAAACTTGACAAAATAAAGGAGTTCTCAGTTTTGTCTCTATGGTTTGATTCCTCTTCAAGTAGCCCTAGGCACAGACTGTGGAAAAGCACTTTCATTGAGAGGGGTTGCCAAGCTTCTAACAAATAACGAGTTTCCAAAATACCAGAAAATATTTTTTCACCCAATCTTGATGATACTTGGTGGTAATGATCAGTACAAAAATCCCACTTGACTCACCAAACTGTGTTCTTCTAGGTTGAAGCGTTCGTTTACAGTAGCAGTTTATATTTTTAGGTGTCCCTCTGTTCTCTCCTATATAGATAGCTGAATTTGGAACTCTAAATCCAGCATGGTTTCTAGTAGCGCTTTGAAACTTGACACAAAAAATTAGTTCTCAGTTTTGTCTCTATGATTTGTTTCCTCTTCTAGTAGCCCTAAGCAGAGACTGTGGAAAAGCACTTTCATTGAAAGGAGTTGCCAAGCGTAAAAGAAATAACGAGTTTCCGAAATACCAGCAAATGTTTTTTCACCCAATCTTGATGATACATGGTGGTAATGATCGGTACACAAATCCCACTTGTCTCACCAAATTTTGTTGTTCTAGGTTGAAGCGTTCGTTTACAGTAGCAGTTTTTATTTTTAGGTTTCACTTTGTTCTCTCCTATATAGATAGATGAATTTGAAACTCTAAATCCAACAAGATTTGTAGTAGCTCTTTGAAACTTGACAAAAAGTAGTGCTCAGTTTTGTCTCTATGATTTGTTTCCTCTTCAAGTAGCCCAGGCAGAGACTGTGGAAAACACTTCCATAGAAATGGGTTGCCAAGCTTCCAAGAAATTACGTGTTTCTGAAATACCAGCAAATATTTTTTCACCCAATCTTGATGATACTTGCGGGTGATGACAAGTACACAAATCCCACTTGGCTCACCAAATTTTGTTCTTCTAGGTTGAAGCGTTCGTTTACAGTAGCAGTTTTTATTTTTAGGTTTCACTCTGTTGTCTCCTATATACATAGAAGAATTTGGAACTCTAAACAAAACATGTTTTGTAGTAGCTCTTGAAACTTGAGAAAATAAAGGAGTTCTCAGTTTTGTCTCTATGGATTGTTTCCTCTTCAAGTAGCCCTATGCATAGACTGTGGAAAAGCATTTTCATTGAGAGGGGTTGCCAAGCTTCTAAGAAATAACGAGTTTTCGAAATACCAGCAAATATTTTTTCACCCAATCTTGATGATACGTGGTGGTAATGATCAGTACACAAATCCCACTTGGCTCACCCCATTTTTTTCTTCTAGGTTAAAGCGTTCGTTTACAGTAGCAGTTTTTATTTTTAGGTTTCACTCTGTTCTTTTTTATATAGATAGATGAATTTGGAACTCAAATCCAACATGGATTTTAGTAGCTCTTTGAAACTTGACAAAATGAAGAAGTTCTCAGTTTTGTCTCTATGTTTTGTTTCCTCTTCAAGTAGCACTAGGCAGAGACTGTGGAAAAGAACTTTCATTGAGAGGGGTTGCCAGGCTTCTATGAAATAACGAGTTTCCGAAATACCAGCAAATATTTTTTCACCCAATTTTGATGATACTTGGTGGTAATGACAAGTACACAAATCCCACTTGGCTCACCAAATTTTGTTGTTCTAGGTTGAAACGTTCGTTTACAGTAGCTCTACTCTCTCCTATATAGATAGATGAATTTGGAACTCTAAATCCAGCATGGTTTGTAGTAGCTCTTTGAAACTTGACAATATAAAGGAGTTCTCAGTTTTGTCTCTATGATTTGTCCACTTCAAGTAGCCCTAAGCAGAGACTGTGGAAAAGCACTTTCATTGAAAGGGTTTGCCAAGCTCCCAAATAATTACGGGTTTCCGAAATACTGGAAAATATTTTTTCACCCAATCTTGATGATACTTAGTGGTAATTACAAGTACACAAATCCCACTTGGCTCACCAAATTTTGCTCTTCTAGGTTGACGCGTTCGATTACAAGAGCAGTTTTTATTTTTAGTTTTCCCTCTGTTCTCTCCTAGATAGATAGATGAATTTGGAACTCTAAATCCAACATGGTTTGTAGTAGCTCTTTGAAACTGGACAAAATAAAAATGTACTCAGTTTTGTCTCTATGGTTTGTTTCCTCTTCAAATAGCACTAGGCAACGACTGGGGAAAAGCACATTCATTGAGAGGGGTTGCCAAGCTTCAAAGAAATAATGAGTTTCTGAAATACCAGCAAATATTTTTTCATGCAATCTTGATGATACGTGGTAGTAATGATCAGTACACAAATCCCACTTTGCTCACCAAATTGTGTTCTTCTAGGTTGAAGCGTTCGTTTACAGTAGCAGTTTTTATTTTTATGTTTCACTCTGTTCTCTCCTATATAGATAGATGAATTTGGAACTCTAAATCCAACATGGTTTGTAGTAGCTCTTTGAAACATGACAAAATAAAGGAGTTCTCAGTTTTGTCTCTATTGTTTGTTTCCTCTTCAAGTAGCCCTAGTCTCAAACTCTGGAAAAGCACTTTCATTGAAAGGGGTTGCCAACTTCTAAGAAATAACGAGTTTCCGAAATACCTGCAAATATTTTTTCACCCAATCTAGATGATACTGGTGGTAATGATCAGTACACAAATCCCACTTGACTCACCAAATTTGGTACTTCTAGGTTGAAGCGTTCGTTTACAGTAGCAGTTTATATTTTTAGGTGTCCCTCTGTTCTCTCCTATATAGATAGATGAATTTGGAACTCTAAATCCAACATGGTTTGTAGTAGCTCTTTGAAACTTGACAAAATAAAGGAGATCTCAGTTTTGTCTCTATGGTTTGTTTCCTCTTCAAGTAGACCTAGGCACAGACAGTGGAAAAGCACTTTCATTGAGAGGGTTTCACAAGCTTCCAAGAAATAACGAGTTTCCGAAATACCAGCAAATATTTTTTCACCCAATCTTGATGATACATGGTGGTAATGACAAGTACACAAATCCCACGTGGCTCATCAAATTTTGTTCTTCTAGGTTGAAGCGTTCGTCTACAGTAGCAGTTTTTATATGTAGGTTTCACAGTGTTCTCTCCTATACAGATACATGAATTTGGAACACTAAATCCAACATGGTTCATAGTAGCATTTGAAACTTGACAAAATAAAGGAGTTCTCAGTTTTGTCTCTATGGTTTGTTTTCTCTTCAAGTAGCCCTAGGCACAGACTGTGGAATATCAATTTCATTGAAAGGGTTGAAAAGCTTCCATGAAATTACGAGTTTCCAAAATACAAGCAAATATATTTTCACCCAATCTGGATGATACGTGGTGGTAATGACAGGTACACAAATCCCACTTGCCTCACCAAATTCTGTTCTTCTAGGTTGAAGTGTTCGTTTACAGTGGCAGTTTTTATTTTTAGGTTTCACTCTGTTCTCTTTTATATAGATAGATGAATTTCTAACTCTAAATCCAACATGGTTTGTAGTAGCTCTTTGAAACTTGACAAAATAAAGGAGTTCTCGGTTTTGTCTCTATGTTTTGTTTCTTCTTCAAGTAGCCCTATGCACAGACTGTGGAACAGCACTTTCATTGAGAGGGGTTGGCAAGCTTCTAAGAAATAACGAGTTTCTGAAATACCAGCAAATATTTTTTCACCCAATCTTGATGATACTTGGTGGTAATGATCAGTACACCAATTCCACTTGGCTCAACTAATTTTGAACTCTAAATCCTACAGGGTTTGTAGTAGCTTCTTGAAACTTGACAAAATAAAGTAGTTCTCAGTTTTGTCTCTGTGGTTTGTTTCCTCTTCAAGTAGCCCTAGGCACAGACTTTGGAATGCACTTACATTGAGAGGGGTTGCCAAGCTTCTAAGAAATAAAGAGTTTCCGATATACCAGCAAATAGTTTTTTCACCCAATCTTGATGATAATTGGTGGTAATGATCGGGACACAAATCCCACTTGGCTCACCAACTTTTGTCCTTCTAGGTTGAAGCATTCGTTTACAGTAGCAGTTTACATTTTTAGGGTTCCCTCTGTTCTCTCCTATATAGATATATGCATTTGAACCTCTAAATCCAACATGGTTTTTAGTAGCTCTTTGAATCTTGACAAAATAAAGGAGGTCTCCGTTTTTTCTCTATGGTGTGTTTCCTCTTCAAGAGGCCTAGGCAGAGACTGTGGAAAAGCACTTTCATTGAGAGGGGTTGCCAAGCTTCTAAGAAATAACGAGTTTCCGAAATACCAGCAAATATTTTTTCACCCAATCTTGATGATACGTGGTGGTAATGACAAGTAAACAAATCGCACTTGGCTCATCAAATTTTGTTCTTCTAGGTTGAAGCGTTCGTTTTCAGTAGCAGTTTTTATATGTAGGTTTCCCTCTGTTCTCTCCTATATAGATAGATGATTTTGGAAGTCTAAATCCAAAATGGTTTGTAGTAGCTCTTAGAAACTTGACAAAAAAGGAGTTCTCAGTTTTGTCTCTATGGTTTGTTTCCTCTTCATGTAGTCCTAAGCAGAGACTCTGGAAAAGCAATTTCATTGAAAGGGGTTGCCAAGCTTCCAAGAAATTACGAGTTTCCGAAATACCAGCAAATATTTTTCCACCCAAATTTGATGATACATGGTGGTAATGACAAGTACACAAATCTCACGTGGCTCACCAAATTTAGTTCTTCTAGGTTGAATCATTCGTTTACAGTAGCAGTTTTTATTTTTAGGTTTCACGCTGTTCTCTCCTATATAGATAGATGAATTTGGAACTCTAAATCCAACATGGTTTGTAGTAGCTCTTTGAAACTTGAAAAATAAAAGGAGTTCTCAGTTTTGTCTCTATGGTTTGTTTTCTTTTCAAGTAGCCATAGGCACAGACTGTGGAAAGCACTTTCATTAGAGGTGTTGCCAAGCTTCTAAGAAATAACGAGTTTCCGAAATACCAGCAAATATTTTTTCACCCAATCTGGAAGATACGTGGCGGTAATGACAGGTACACAAATCCCACTTGCCTCACCAAATTTTGTTCTTCTAGGTTGAAGCGTTCGTTTACAGTAGCAGTTTATATATTTAGGTTTCCCTCTGTTCTCTCCTATGTAGATAGATGAATTTGGAACTCTAAATCCAACATGGTTTGTAGAAGCTCTTTGAAACTTGACAAAATAAAGGAGTTCTCAGATTTGTCTCTCTGGTTGGTTTCCTGTTCAAGTAGCCCTAGGCACAGACTGTGGAAAAGCACTTTCATTGAGAGGGGTTGCCAAGCTTCTAAGAAATAACGAGTTTCCGAAATACCAGCAAATATTTATTCACCCAATCTTGATGATACATGGTGGTAATGATCAGTACACAAATCCCTCTTGGCTCACCAAATTTTGTTCTTCTAGGTTGAAGCGTTCGTCTACAGTAGCAGTTTTTATATGTAGGTTTTCCTCTGTTCTCTCCTATATAGATAGATGAATTTGAAACTCTAAATCCAATATGGTTTGTACTAGCTCTTTGAACCTTGAGAAAATAAAGTAGTTCTCAGTTTTGTCTCTATGGTTTGTTTCCTCTTCAAGTAGCCCTAGGCACAGACTGTCTAAAAGCAATTTTATTGCGAGGGATTGCCAAGCTTCTAAGAAATAACGAGTTTCCGAAATACCAGCAAATATTTTTTCACCCAATCTTGATGATACTTTGTGGTAATGAACAGTACACTAATCTCACTTTGCTCAACAAATTTTGTTCTTCTAGGTTGAAGCGTTCGTCTACAGTAGCAGTATTTATATTTAAGTTTCCATCTGTTCTCTCCTATATATATAGATGAATTTGGAACTCTAAATCCAACATGGTTTGTAGTAGCTCTTTGAAACTTGACAATACAAAATAGTTCTCAGTTTTGTCTCTATGGTTTGTATAGTCTTCAAGTAGCCCTAAGCAGATACTGTGGAAAAGCACTTTCACTGAAAGGGATTCCCAAGCTTCTAAGAAATTGCGAGTTTCTTAAATACCAGCAAATATTTTTACACCCAATCTTGATGATACGTGGTGGTAATGACAAGTACACAAATCCCACTTGGCTCACCAAATTATGTTCTTCTAGGTTGAAGCGTTTGTTTCTAGTAGCAGCTTTTATTTTTAGGTTTCACGCTGTTCCTTCCTATATAGATAGATAAATTTGGAAGTCTAAATCCAACATGGTTTGTAGTAGCTCTTTGAAACTTGACAAAATAAAGGAGTTCTCAGTTTTACCTCTATGGTTTGTTTCCTCTTCAAGCAGCCCTAGGCACAAACTGTGGAAAAGCACTTTCATTGAGAGGGGTTGCCAAGCTTCTAACAAATAACGAGTTTCTGAAATACCAGCAAATATTTTTTCACCCAATCTTGATGACACTTGGTGGTAATGATCAGTACACAAATCCCACTTGGCTCATCAAATTTTGTTTTTCTAGGTTGAAGCGTTCTTCTACAGTATCAGTTTTCATATGTAGGTTTCCCTCTGTTCTCTCCAATATAGATAGATGATTTTGGAAGTCTAAATCCAACATGTTTGTAGTAGCTCTTAGAAACTTGACAAAAAAGGAGTTCTCAGTTTTGTCTCTATGGTTTGTTTCCTCTTCGTGTAGTCCTAAGCAGAGACTCTGGAAAAGAAATTTCATTGAAAGGGTTTGCCAACTTCCAAGAAATTACGAGTTTCCAAAATACCAGCAAATATTTTTTCACCCAATTTTGATGATACATGGTGGTAATGACAAGTACACAAATCTCACGTGGCTCACAAAATTTTGTTCTTCTAGGTTGAAGCGTTCGTTTACAGTAGCAGTTTTTATTTTTAGGTTTCACGCTGGTCCCTCCTATATAGATAGATGAATTTGGAACTCTAAATCCAACATGGTTTGTAGTAGCTCTTTGAAACTAGACAAACTAAAGGAGTTCTCAGTTTTGTCTCTATGGTTTGTTTCCTTTTCAGGTAGCCCTAGGCACAGACTGTGGAAAAGCACTTTAATTGAGAGGGGTTGCCAAGCTTTTAAGAAATAACGAGTTTCCGAAATACCAGCAAATAATTTTTCACCCAATCTTGATGATCCTTGGTGGTAATGATCAGTACACAAATCCCACTTGGCTCACCAAATTTTGTTCTTCTAGTTTGAAGCGTTCTTTTACAGTAGCTATTTATATTTTTAAGGTTCCCTCTGTTCTCTCCTATATAGATAGATGAATTTGGAACTCTAAATCCAACATGGTTTGTAGTAGCTCTTTGAAAGTTGTCAAAATAACGAAGTTATCAATTTTGTCTATGGTTTGTTTCCTCTTCAAGTAGCCCTAGGCACAGACTGTAGAAAAGCACTTTGATTGAGAGGGGTTGCCAAGCTCTAAGAAATAACGAGTTTCCGAAATACCAGCCAATATTTTTTCACCCAATCTTGATGATACTTGGTGGTATTGATCAGTACACAAATCCCACTTGGCTCAACAAATTTTGTTCTTCTGGGTTGAAGCGTTCGTCTACAGTAGCAGTTTTTATATTTAGGTTTCCCTCTTTTCTCTCCTATATACATAGATGAATTTGGAACTCTAAATCCAACATGGTTTGTAGTAGTTCTTTGAAACGTGACAAAATAAAGCTGCTCTCAGTTTTTTCTCTATGTTTTGTTTCCTCTTCAAGTACCCCTAGTCACAGACTGTGGAAAAGCAATTTCATTGAGAGGGGTTGGCAAGCTTCTAAGAAATAACGAGTTTCCGAAATACCAGCAAATACTTTTTCACCCAATATTGATGATACGTGGTGGTAATGATCAGTACACAAATCCCACTTGGCTCACCAAATTGTGTTCTTCTAGGTTGAAGCGTTCGTCTACAGTAGCAGTTTTTATATGTAGGTTTCACTCTGTTCTCTCTTATATAGATAGATGAATTTGGAACTCTTAATCCGACATGGTTTGTAGAAGCTCTTTGAAACTTGACAAAATAAAGGAGTTCTCAGTTTTGTCTCTAGGGTTTGTTTCATCTTTAAGTAACCCTAGGCACAGACTGTATAAAAGCACTTTCATTGAGAGGGGTTGCCAAGCTTCTAAGAAATAACGAGTTTCCGAAATACCAGCAAATATTTTTTCACCCAATCTTGATGATACGTGGTGGTAATGACAAGTACACATATCCCACGTGGCTCACCAAATTGTGTTCTTCTAGGTTGAAGCGTTCTTTTACAATAGCAGTTTATGTTTTTAGGTTTCCCTCTGTTCTCTCCTATATAGATAGATGAATTTGGAACTCTAAATCCAACATGGTTTGTAGTAGCTCTTTGAAACTTGACAAAATAAAGGAGTTCTCAGTTTTGTCTCTTGGATTCTTTCCTCTTCAAGTAGCCCTAGGCACAGACTGTGGAAAAGCACTTTCATTGAGAGGGGTTGCCAAGCTTCAAAGAAATAACGAGTTTCCGAAATACCAGCTAATATTTTTTCACCCAATCTTGATGATACTTGGTGGTAATGATCAGTACAGAAATCCCACTTGGCTCACCTAATTTTGCTCTTCTAGGTTGAAGCGTTCGTCTACAGTAACAGTTGTTATATTTAGGTTTCCCTCTCTTCTCTCCTATATAGATAGATGAATTTGGAACTCTAAATCCAACATGGTTTGTAGTAGCTCTTTGAAACTTGACAAAATAAAGGAGTTCTCAGTTTTGACTCTATGGTTTGTTTCCTCTTCAAGTAGCCCTAGGCACAGACTGTGGAAAAGCACTTTCATTGAGAGGGGTTGCCAAGCTTCTAAGAAATAACGAGTTTCTGAAATACCAGCAAATATTTTTTCACCCAATCTTGATGATACTTGGTGGTAATGATCAGTACAAAATTCCCATTTGCCTCACCAAATTTTGTTCTTCTAGGTTGAAGCGTTCGTCTACAGTAGCAGTTTTTATATTTAGGTTTCCCTCTGTTCTCTCCTATATAGATAGATAATTTTGAACTCTAAATCCTACAGGGTTTGTACTAGCTCTTTGAAACTTGACAAAATAAAGTAGTTCTCAGTTTTGTCTCTGTGGGTTGTTTCCTCTTAAAGTAGCCCTAGGCACAGACATTGGAAAGCACTTTCATTGAGAGGGGTTGCCAAGCTTCTAAGAAATAAGGAGTTTCTGAAACACCAGCAAATATTTTTTCACCCAATCTTGATGATACTTGGTGGTAATGATCAGTACACAAATCAAACTTGACTCACCAAATTTTGTTCCTCTTTGTTGAAGCGTTCGTCTAGAGTAGCAGTTTTTATATTTAGGTTAAACTCTGTTCTCTCCTATACAGATAGATGAATTTGGAACTCTAAATCCAACATGGTTTGTAGTAGCTCTTTGAAACTTGACAAAATAAAGGAGTTCTCCGTTTTGTCTCTAATGTGTGTTTCCTCTTCAAGTAGCCCTAGGCAGAGACTGTGGAAAAGCACTTTCATTGAGAGGGGTTGCCAAGCTTCTAAGAAATAACGGGTTTCCGAAATACCAGCAAATATTTTTTCACCCAATCTTGATGATACATGGTGGTAATGACAAGTACACAAATCCCACGTGGCTCATCAAATTTTGTTCTTCTAGGTTGAAGCGTTCGTCTACAGTAGCAGTTTTTATATGTAGGTTTCACAGTGTTCTCTCCTATACAGATACATGAATTTGGAACACTAAATCCAACATGGTTCATAGTAGCATTTGAAACTTGACAAAATAAAGGAGTTCTCAGTTTTGTCTCTATGGTTTGTTTTCTCTTCAAGTAGCCCTAGGCACAGACTGTGGAATATCAATTTCATTGAAAGGGTTGAAAAGCTTCCATGAAATTACGAGTTTCCAAAATACAAGCAAATATATTTTCACCCAATCTGGATGATACGTGGTGGTAATGACAGGTACACAAATCCCACTTGCCTCACCAAATTCTGTTCTTCTAGGTTGAAGTGTTCGTTTACAGTGGCAGTTTTTATTTTTAGGTTTCACTCTGTTCTCTTTTATATAGATAGATGAATTTCTAACTCTAAATCCAACATGGTTTGTAGTAGCTCTTTGAAACTTGACAAAATAAAGGAGTTCTCGGTTTTGTCTCTATGTTTTGTTTCTTCTTCAAGTAGCCCTATGCACAGACTGTGGAACAGCACTTTCATTGAGAGGGGTTGGCAAGCTTCTAAGAAATAACGAGTTTCTGAAATACCAGCAAATATTTTTTCACCCAATCTTGATGATACTTGGTGGTAATGATCAGTACACCAATTCCACTTGGCTCACCAGATTTTGTTCTTCAATTTTGAAGCGTTAGTCTACAGTAGCAGTTTTTATATTAAGTTTCATTCTGTTCTCTCCTATACAGATACATGCATTTGGAACACTAAATCCAACATGGTTCGTAGTAGCTTTTGAAACTTGACAAAATAAAGGAGTTATCAGTTTTGTCTCTATGGTTTGTTTACTCTTCAAGTAGCCGTAGGCACAGACTGTGGAAAAGCAATTTCATTGAAAGGGGTTGAAAAGCTTCCATGAAATTACGAGTTTCCAAAATACAAGCAAATATATTTTCACCCAATCTGGATGATACGTGGTGTTAATGACAGGTACACAAATCAAACTTACCTAGCCAAATTTTGTTCTTCTAGGTTGAAGTGATCGTTTACAGTGGCAGTTTTTATTTTTAGGTTTCACTCTGTTCTCTTTTATATAATAGATGAATTTGGAACTCTAAATCCAACATGGTTTGTAGTAGCTCTTTGAAACTTGACAAAATAAAGGAGTTCTCCGTTTTGTCTCTATGGTTTGTTTCTTCTTCAAGTAGCCCTAGGCACTGACTGTGGAAAAGCACTTTCATTGAGAGGGGTTGCCAATCTTCTAAGAAATAACGAGTTTCTGAAATACCAGCAAATATTTTTTCACCCAATCTTGATGATACTTGGTGGTAATAATCAGTACACAAATCCCACTTGGCTCACCAGATTTTGTTCTTCTAGGTTGAAGCGTTCGTCTACAGTAGCAGTTTTTATATTTAGGTTTCACTCTGTTCTCTCGTATACAGATACATAAATTTGGAACACTAAATCCAACATAGTTCGTAGTAGCTCTTTGAAACTTGACAAAATAAAGGAGTTCTCAGTTTTGTATCTATGGTTTGTATACTCTTCAAGTAGCCCTAGGCACAGACTGTGGAAAAGCAATTTCATTGAAAGGGGTTGAAAAGCTTCCATGAAATTACGAGTTTCCGAAATACAAGCAAATATATTTTCACCCAATCTGGATGATACGTGGTGTTAATGACAGGTACACAAATCCCACTTGGCTTACCAAATTTTGTTTTCTAGGTTGAAGCGTTCGTCTACAGTAGCAGTTTTTATATCTAAGTTTCACTCTGTTCTCTCCTATATAGATAGATGAATTTGGAACACTATATCCAATATGGCTTGTAGTAGCTCTTTGAAACTTCACAAAATAAAGTAGTTCTCAGTTTTGTCTCTATGGTTTTTTTCCTCTTCAAGTAGCCCCAGGCACAGACTGTGGAAAACAGCTTTCATTTGAGGGGATGCCAAGCTTCTAAGAAATAACGAGTTTCCGAAATACCAGCAATTACTTTCCCCCCAATCTTTATGATACGTGGTGGTAATGATCAGTAAATAAATCCCACTTGGATCACCAAATTTTGTTCTTGTAGGTTGAAGCGTTCATTTACAGTAGCAGTTTTTATTTTTAGGTTTCACTCTGTTCTCTCCTAGGTATATAGATGAATTTAAAACACTAAATCCAACATGGTTTGTAGTAGCTATTTGAAACGTGACAAAATAAAGGAGATCTCAGTTTTGTCTCTATGGTTTTTTTCCTCTTCAAGTACCCCTTGGCACAGACTTTGGAAAAGCACTTTCATTGAGAGTTGTTTTCAACCTTCTAAGAAATAACGAGTTTCCAAAATACCAGCAAATATTTTTCCACCCAATCTTGATGATACTGGTGGTAATGATCAGTACACAAATTCCACTTGACTCACCAAATTTGGTTCTTCTACGTTGAAGCGTTCGTTTACAGTAGCAGTTTATATTTTTAGGTGTCCCTCTGTTCTCTCCTATATAGATAGATGAATTTGGAACTCTAAATCCAACGTGGTTTGTAGAAGCTCTTTGAAAGTTGACAAAATAAAGGAGTTCTCAGTTTTGTCTCTATGGTTTGTTTCCTCTTCAAGTGGCCCAAGGCACAGACTGTGGAAAAGCACTTACATTGAGAGGGGTTGCCAAGCTTCTAAGAAATAACGAGTTTTTGAAATACCAGCAAATATCTTTTCACCCAAACTTGATGATACTTGGTGGTAATGATCAGTACACAAATCCGACTTGGCTCACCAGATTTTGTTCTTCTAGGTTGAAGCGTTCGTCTACAATAGCAGTTTTTACGTTTAGGTTTCACTCTGTTCTCTCCTATATAGATAGATGCATTTGGATCTCTAAATCCAACATGTTTTGTAGTAGCTCTTTGAAAATTGACAAAAAAAGGAGTTCTCAGTTTTGTCTCTATGATTTGTTTCCTCTTCAAATAGCCCTAAGCAGAGACTGTGTAAAAGCACTTTCATTGAAAGGGGTTGCCAAGCTTCTAAGTAAAAACGAGTTTCCGAAATACCAGCAAATATTTTTTCAACCAATCTTGACAATACTTGGTGGTAATGATCAGTACACAAATCCCACATGGCTCACCAAATTTTGTTTTCTAGGTTGAAGCTTTCGTCTACACTAGCAGTTTTTATATCTAAGTTTCACTCTGTTCTCTCTTATATAGATATATGAATTTGGAACTCTAAATCCAACATGGTTTGTAGGAGCTCTTTGAAACTTGAAAAAATAAAGGTGTTCTCAGTTTTGTCTTTATGGTTTGTTTCCTCTTCAAGTAGCCCTAGGCACAGACTGTGGAAACGCACTTTCATTGAGAGGGGTTGCCAAGCTTGTAAGAATTAATGAGTTTCCGAAATATCAGCAAATATTATTTCACCCAATCTTTATGATACTTTGTGGTAATGATGGATACACAAATCTCACTTGACTCAGCAAATTTTGTTCTTCTAGTTTGAAGCGTTCGTTTACAGTAGCAGTTTTTATTTTTAGGTTTGACTCTGTTCTCTCCTATATAGATAGATGAATTTGGAATTCTAAATCCAACATGGATGTAGTAGCTCTTTGAAACTTGACAAAATAAAGGAGTTCTCAGTTTTGCCTCTATGGTTTGTTTCATCTTCAAGTAGCCATAGGCACAGATGTGGAAAAGCACTTTCATTGAAAGGGGTTGCCAAGCTTCCAAGAAATAACGATTTTCCAAAATACCAGCAAATATTTTTCACCCAATCTTAATGATACTGGTTGGTAAAGATCAGTACACAAATTTCACTTGGCTCACCAAATTTTGTTCTTGTAGCTTTAAGCGTTCGTCTACAGTAGCAGTTTTTATATTTAGGTTTCACTCTGTTCTCTCTTATATAGATAGATGAATTTGGAACTGTAAATCCAACATGGTTTGTAGTAGCTCTTTGAAACTTGACAATATAAAGGAGTTATCAGTTTTGTCTCTACGGTTTGTTTCCTCTTCATGAAGCCCTAGGCACAGACTGTGGAAAATCACTTTCATTGAAAGGGTTGCAAAGCTTCCAAGAAAAAACGAGTTTCCGAAATACCAGCAAATATTTTTTCACCCAATCTTGATTATACTTGGTGGTAATTATCAGTACACAAATCCCACATGGCTCACCAAATTTTGTTCTTCTAGGTTGAAGCATTCGTCTACAGTAGCAGTTTTTATATTTAGGTTTACCTATGTCCTCTCTTATATAGATGGATGAAATTGGAACTCTAAATTCAACATGGTTTGTTTTAGCACTTTGAAACTTGACAGAAAAAAGGAGTTCTCAGTTTTTTTTCTATGGTGTGTTTTCTCTTCATGTAGCCCTAGGCAGAGACTGAGGAAAAGCAATTTCATTGAAAGGGGTTGCAAAGCTTCCAAGAAATTACGAGGTGCCGAAATACCAGCAAATATTTTTTCACTCAATCTTGATGATACGTGGTGGTAATCATCGGTACCCAAATCCCACTTGGATTACAAAATTTTGTTCTTGTAGGTTGAAGCGTTCGTTTACAGTAGCAGTTTTTATTTTTAGTTTTCACTTTATTCTCTAATATATAGATAGATAGATTTGGAACTCTAAATCAAACATGGTTTGTAGTAGCTCTTTGATACGTGAAAAAAAAAAGTAGTTCTCAGTTTTGTCTCTATGGTTTGTTTCCTCTTCCAGTAGCCTTAGGCAGAGACTGTGCAAAAACACTTTCATTGAAAGGGGTTGCCAAGCTTCCAAGAAATTACGAGTTTCCGAAATACAAGCAAATATTTTTTCACCCAATCTTGATGATACTTGGTGGTAATGACAAGTACACAAATCCCACATGGCTCACCAAATTTTATTCTTCTAGGTTCAAGCGTTCGTTTCAAGTAGCAGTATTTATTTTTAGGTTTCACTCTGTTCTCTCCTATATAGATAGATGAATTTGGAACTCTAAATCCAACATGGTTTGTAGTAGCTATTTGAAACTTGACAAAAAAAAAGTAGTTCTCAGTGTTGTCTCTATGGTTTGTTTCCTCTTCCAGTAGCCTTAGGCAGAGACTGTTCAAAAACACTTTCGTTTAAAGGGGTTGCCAAGCTTCCAAGAAATTACGAGTTTCCGAAATAGCAGCAAATATTTTTTCACCCAAACTTGATGATACGTGGTGGTAATGATCGGTACACAAATCCCACTTGGCTCACCAAATTTTGTTCTTCTAGGTTTAAGCGTTCCTTTACAGTAGCTGTTTATTTTTTAGGATTCCCTCTGTTCTCTCCTATATAGATAGATGAATTTGGAACTCTAAATCCAACATGGTTTGTAGTAGCTCTTTGAAACTTGACAAAATACAGGAGTTCTCAGTTTTGTCTCTATGGTTTGTTTCCTCTTCAAGTAGCCCTAGGCACAGACTGTGGAAAAGCACTTTGATTGAGAGGGGTTGTGAAGCTTCCAAGAAATAACGAGTTTCTTAAATACCAGCAAATATTTTTTCACCCAATCTTGATGATACTTGGTGGTAATGATCGGTCCACAAATCCCACTTGACTCACCAAATTTGTTCTTCTAGGTTCAAGCGTTCGTCTACAGTAGCAATTTCTATATTTAGGTTTCCCTTGGTTCTCTCCTATATAGATAGATGAATTTGGAACTCTAAATCCAACATGGTTTGTAGTAGCTCTTTGAAACTTGACAAAAAATAGTAGTTCTCAGTTCTGTCTCTATGGTTTGTTTCCCCCTCAATAGCCCCAGGCACAGACTGTGGAAAAGCACTTTCATTGAGAGGGTTTGCCAAGCTTCTCAGAAATAACGAGTTTCCGAAATACCAGCAAATATTTTTTCACCCAATCTTGATGATACTTGGTTGTAATGATCAGTACACAAATCCCACTTGGCTCCCCAAATTTTGTTCTTCTAGGTTGAAGCGTTCTTCTACAGTAGCAGTTTTTATATTTAGGTTTAACTCTGTTCTCTCCTATACACATAGATGAATTTGGAAGTCTAAAACAACATGGTTTGTAGTAGCTCTTTGAAACTTGACAAAATAAAGGAATTCTCAGTTTTGTCTCTATGGTTTATTTCCTCTTAATCTAGCCCTAGGCACAGACTGTGGAAAAACACTTTCATTGAGAGGGGTTGACAAGCTTCAAAGAGATAACGAGTTTCTGAAATACCAGCAAATATTTTTTCACCCAATCTTGATGATACTTGGTGGTAATGATCAGTACACAAATCCCACTTGGCTCACCAATTTTTGTTCTTCTAGGTTGAAGCGTTCGTCTACAGTAGCAGTTTTTATATTTAGGTTTGACTCTGTTCTCTCCTATACAGATACATGAATTTGTAACTCTAAATCCATCATGGTTCGTGGTAGCTCTTTGAAACTTGACAAAATAAAGGAGTTCTCAGTATGGTATCTATGGTTTGTTTACTCTTCAAGTAGCCCTAGGCACAGACTGTGGAAAAGCAATTTCATTGAAAGGGGTTGAAAAACTTCCATGAAATTATGAGTTTCCGAAATACAAGCAAACATATTTTCACCCAATCTGGATGATACGTGATGGTAATGACAGGTACACAAATCCCACTTGCCTCACCAAATTTTGTTCTTCTAGGTTGAAGTGTTCGTTTACAGTGGCAGTTTTTATTTTTAGGTTTCACTCTGTTGTCTTTTATATAGATAGATAAATTTGGAACTCTAAATCCAACATGGTTTGTAGTAGCTCTTTGAAACTTGACAAAATAAAGGAGTTCTCAGTTTTTTCTCAATGGTTTGTTTCCTCTTCAAGTATCCCTAGGCATAGACTGTGGAAAAGAAATTTCATTGAAAGGGGTTGCCTATCTTCTAAGAAATAAGTAGTTTTGAAATACCAGCAAATATTTTTTCATCCAATCTTGATGATACTTGGTGGCAATGATTGGTACACAAATCCCACTTGACTCACCAAATTTTGTTCTTCTAGGTGGAAGCGTTAGTTTACAGTAGCAGTTTATATTTTTAGGTTTCACTCTGTTCTCTTTTATATAGATAGATGAATTTGGAACTCTAAATCCAACATGGTTTGTAGTAGCTCTTTGAAACTTTACAAAATGAAGGATTTCTCAATTTTGTCTTTATGTTTTCTTTCCTCTTCAAGTAGCCCTAGGCACAAACTGTGGAAAAGCAATTTCATTGAGATTGGTTGCCAGGCTTCTAAGAAATAACGAGTTTTCGAAATACCAGCAAATATTTTTTCACCCAATCTTGATGATACTTCGTGGTAATGACAAGTACACATCTCACTTGGCTCACGAAATTTTGTTCTTCTACGTTGAAGCGTTTGTTTACAGTAGCAGTTTATAATTTTAGGTTTCCCACTGTTCCCTCCTATATAGATAGATGAATTTGGAACTCTAAATCCAACATGGTTTGTAGTAGCTCTTTGAAACTTGACAAAAATGGTAGTTCTCAGTTTTGTCTCTATGATTTGTTTCCTCTTCAAGTAGCCCTCAGCAGAGACTGTGGAAAAGCACTTTCATTGAAAGGGTTTGCCAAGCTCCCAAGAAATTACGGGTTTCCGAAATACCAGGAAACATTTTTTCACCCAATCTTGATGATACTTGGTGTTAATGACAAGTACACAAATGCCACTTGGATCACCAAATTTTGCTCTTCTAGGTTGAAGCGTTCGTTTACAGTAGCAGTTTTTATTTTTAGGTTTCCTTCTGTTCTCTCCTATATAGATAGATGAATTTGGAACTCTAAATCCAACATGGTTTGTAGTAGCTGTTTGAAACTTGACAAAATAAAAAAGTTCTCAGTTTTGTCTCTATGTTTTGTTTCCTCTTCAAATAACCCTAAGCACAGACTGGAAAAAGCACATTCATTGAGAAGCGTTGCCAAGCTTCTAAGAAATAATGAGTTTCCGAAATACCAGCAAATATTTTTTCACCCAATCTTGATGATACTTGTTG
Organism: Callospermophilus lateralis; assembly: GCF_048772815.1. Lineage (NCBI taxonomy): Eukaryota > Metazoa > Chordata > Mammalia > Rodentia > Sciuridae > Callospermophilus > Callospermophilus lateralis. Next base: position 26,161 of record NW_027513732.1, read on the forward strand.
GTAATGAACGGTACACAAATCCCACATGACTCACCAAATTTTGTTCTTCTAGGTTGAAGCGTTAGTTTACATTAGCAGTTTATATTTTTAGGTCTCCCTCTGTTCTCTCCTATATAGATAGATGAATTTGGAACTCTAAATCCAACATGGTTTGTAGTAGCTCTTTGAAACTTGACAAAATAAAGGAGTTCTCAGTTTTGTTTCTTTGATTTGTTTCCTCTTCAAGTAGCCCTAAGCAGAGACTGTGGAAAAGCACTTTCATTGAAAGGGGTTGAAAGCTTCCAAGAAATTACGAGTTTCCGAAATACCAGCAAATATTTTTTGACCCATTACTTGGTGGTAATGACAAGTACACAAATCCCACTTGGCTCACCAAATTTTGTTCTTCTAGGTTGAAGCGTTCGTTTACAGTAGCAGTTTTTATTTTTAGGTTTCACTCTGTTCTCTCCTATATAGATAGATGAATTTGGAACTCTAAAATCAACATGGTTTGTAGTAGCTCTATGAACCTTGACAAAATAAAGGTGTTCCCAGTTTTGTCTCTATGGTTTGTTTCCTCTTCAAGTAGCCTTAAGCACAGACTTTGGAAAAGCACTTTCGTTGAGAGGGGTTGCCAAGTTTCTAAGAAATAACAAGTCTCCAAAATACCAGCAAATATTTTTCACCCAATCTTGATGATACTTGGTGGTAATGATCAGTACACATATCCCACTTGACTCATGAAGTTTGGTTCTTCTAGGTTGAAACGTTCGTTTACAGTAGCAGTTTATATTTTTAGGTGTCCCTCTGTTCTCTCCTACATAGGTAGATGAATTTGGAACTCTAAATCCAACATGGTTTGTAGTAGCTCTTTGAAACTTGACAAAATAAACTAGTTCTCAGTTTTGTCTCTATGATTTGTTTCCTCTTATATTAGCCCTAAGCAGAGACTGTGGAAAAGCACTTTCATTGAAAGGGATTGCCAAGCTTCCAAGAAATTAAGACTTTCCGAAATACCAGCAAACATTTTTTCACCCAATCTTGATGATACTTGGTGTTACTGACAAGTACACATATCCCACTTGGCTCACCAAATTTTGTTCTTATAGGTTGAAGCGTTCGTTTACAGTAGCAGTTTTTATTTTTAGGTTTCACTCAGATCTCTCCTATATAGATAGATGAATTTGGAACTCTAAATCCAACGTGGTTTGTACTACCTCTTTGAAACTTCATAAAATAAAGGAGTTCTCAGTTTTGTCTCTATGGTTTGTTTCCTCTTCAAGTAGCCCTAGGCACAGACTGTGGAAAAGCACTTTCATTGAGAGCGGTTGCCAAGCTTCTAAGAAATAACGAGTGTCCGAAATTCCAGCAAATTTTTTTCACCCAATCTTAATGATACTTGGTGGTAATGACAAGTACACAAATCCCACTTGGCTCACCAAATTTTCTTCTTCTAGGTTGTAGCGTTCGTCTACTGTAGCAGTTTTTATATTTACGTTTCACTCTGTTCTCTCTTATATAGATAGATGAATATGGAACTTTAAATCCAACATGGTTTGTAGTAGCTCTTTGAAACTTGACAAAATAAAGGAGTTCTCAGTTTTGTCTTTATTCATTGTTTCCTCTTCAAGTACCACTAGGCACAGACTGTGGAAAAGCACTTTCATTGAGAGGGGTTGCCAAGATTCTAAGAAATAACGAGTTTCCGAAATACCAGCAAATATTTTTTTACGCAATCTTGAAGATACGTGGTGGTAATGATCAGTACATAAATCCCACTTGGCTCACCAAATTGTGTTCTTCTAGGTTGAAGCGTTCGTTTACAGTAGCAGTTTTTATTTTTAGGTTTCAATCTATTCTCTCCTTTATAGATAGATGAATTTGGAACTCTAAATCCAACATGGTTTGTAGTAGCTCTTTGAAACTTGACAAAATAAAGGAGTTCTCAGTTTTGTCTCTATGGTTTGTTTCCTCTTCAAGTAGCCCTAGGCACAAACTGTGGAAGAGCACGTTCATTGAAAGGGGTTGCCAAGCTTCTATGAAATAAAGATTTTCCAAAATACCAGCAAATTTTTTTCACCCAATCTTGATGATACGTGGAGGTAATGACAAGTACACAAATCCCACTTGGTTCACCAAATTTTGTTCTTCTAGGTTGAAGCGTTTGTTTACAGTAGCAGTTTTTATTTTTAGGTTTCACTCTGTTCTCTCCTATATAGATAGATGAATTTGGAACTCTTAATCCAACATGGTTTGTAGTAGCTGTTTGAAACTTGACAAAAATAAAGGAGTTCTCAGTTTTGTCTCTATGGTTTGTTTCCTCTTCAAGTAGCCCTAGGCACAGACTGTGGAAAAGGACTTTCATTGAGAGGGTTTCCCAGGCTTCTAAGGAATAACGAGTTTCCAAAATAACAGCTAATATTTTTTCACCCAATCTTGATGATACGTTTTGGTAATGATCAGTACACAAATGCCACTTGGCTCACCAAATTTTGTACTTCTAGGTTGAAGCGTTCGTTTACAGTAGCTGTTTTTATTTTTTGGTTTCACTCTGTTCTCTTTTATATAGATAGATGAATTTGGAACTCTAAATCCAACATGGTTTGTAGTAGCTCTTTGAAATTGACAAAATAAAGGAGTACTCAGTTTGTCTCTATGATTTGTTTCCTCTTCAAATAGCCCTAAGCAGAGACTGTGGAAAAGCACTTTCATTGAAAGGGGTTGCCAAGCTTCCAAGAAATTACGAGTTTCTGAAATACCAGCAAATATTTTTTCACCAATCTTTATGATACATGGTGGTAATGAAAAGTACACAAATCCCACGTGGCTCACCAATTTTTGTTCTTCTAGGTTGAAGCGTTCATTTACAGTAGCATTTTTTATTTTTAGGTTTCACTCTGTTCCCCACTATATAGATAGATGAATTTGGAACTCTAAATACAACATGGTTTTGTAGTAGCTCTTTGAAACTTGACAAAATAAAGGAGTTCTCAGTTTCGTCTCTATGGTTTGTTTCCTCTTCAAGTAGCCCTAGGCACAGACTGTGGAAAAGCACTTTCATTGAGAGGGGTTGCCAAGCTTCTAAGAAATAACGAGTTTCTGAAATACCAGCAAATATTTTTCAACCAATCTTGATGATACTTGGTGGTAATGATCAGTACAAAAATCCCACTTGGCTCACCAAATTTTGTTCTTCTAGGTTGAAGCGTTAGTCTACAGTAGCAGTTTTTATATTTAGGTTTCCCTCTGTTCTCTCCTATATAGATAGATAAATTTTGAACTCTAAATCCTACATGGTTTGTAGTAGCTCTTTGAAACTTGACAAAATAAAGTAGTTCTCAGTTTTGTCTCTGTGGTTTGTTTCCTCTTCAAGTAGCCCTAGGCACAGACTTTGGAAAGCACTTTCATTTTGAGGGGTTGCCAAGCTTCTATGAAATATCGAGTTTCCGAAATACCAGCAGATATTTTTTCACCCAATCTTGATGATACTTGGTGGTAATGATCAGTACACAAATCAAACTTGACTCAGCAAATTTCGTTCTCCTAGGTTGAAGCGTTCGTCTAGAGTAGCAGTTTTTATACTTAGGTTTCACTCTGTTCTCTCCTATACAGATAGATGAATTTGGAATTCTAAATCCAACTTGGTTTGTAGTAGCTCCTTGAAACTTGACAAAATAAAGGAGTTCTCAGTTTTGCCTCTATGGTTTGTTTCCTCTTCAAGTAGCCCTAGGCACAAACTGTGGAAAAGCACTTTCATTGAGAGGGGCTGCCAAGCTTCTAACAAATAACGAGTTTCTGAAATACCAGCAAATATTTTTTCCACCCAATCTTGATGATACTTGGTGGTAATGATCAGTACACAAATGCCACTTGGCTCATCAAATTTTGTTCTTCTAGGTTGAAGCGTTCGTCTACACTAGCAGTTTTTATTTTTAGGTTTCAAGCTGTTCCCTCCTATATAGATAGATGAATTTGGAATTCTAAATCCAACAAGGTTTGTAGTAGCTCTTTGAAACTTGTCAAAATAAAGGAGTTCTCAGTTTTGTCTCTATGGTTTGTTTCCTCTTCAAGTAACCCTAGGCACAGACTGTGGAAAAGCACTTTCATTGAAAGGGGTTGCCAAGCTTCGTAGAAATTACGAGTTTCCGAAATACCAGCAAATATTGTTTCACCCAATCTGGATGATACGTGGTGGTAATGACAGGTACACAAATCCCACTTGCCTCACCAAATTTTGTTCTTCTAGGTTGTAGTGTTCGTTTACAGTAGCAGTTTTTATTTTTAGGCTTCACTCTGTTATCTTTTATATAGATAAATGGATTTGGAAGTATAAATCCAACTTGGTTTGTAGTAGCTCTTTGAAACTTGACAAAATAAAGAAGTTCTCCGTTTTGTCTCTATGGTTTCTTTCCTCTTCAAGTAGCCCTAGGCACAGACTGTGGAAAAGCACTTTCATTAGAGGGGTTGCCAAGCATCTAAGAAATAACGAGTTTCCGAAATACCAGCAAATACTTTTTCACCCAATCTTGATGATACGTGGTGGTAATGTCAGGTACACAAATCCCACTTTTCTCACCAAATTTTGTTCTTCTAGGTTGAAGTGTTGGTTTAAAGCAGCAGTTTTTATTTTTAGGTTGCAATCTGTTCTCTCCTATATAGATAGATTAATTTGAAACTCTAAATCCAACATGGTTTGTAGTAGCTCTTTTAAACTTGACAAAATAAAGGAGTTCTCAGTTTTGTCTCTATAGTTTGTTTCCTCTTCAAGTAGCCCTAGGCACAGAGTGTGGAAAAGCACATTCATTGAGAGGGGTTGCCAAGCTTCTAAGAAATAACGAGTTACCGAAATACCCGCAAATATTTTTTCACCCAATCTTGATGATACTTGGTGGTAATGATCAGTACACAAATCCCACTTGGCTCATCAAATTTTGTTCTTCTAGGTTGAAGCGTTCGTCTACAGCAGCAGTTTTTATATGTAGGTTTCCCTCTGTTCTCTCCTATATAGATAGATGATATTGGAAGTCTAAATCCAACATGGTTTGTAGTAGCTCTTAGAAACTTGACAAAAAAGGAGTTCTCAGTTTTGTCTCTATGGTTTGTTTCCTCTTCATGTAGTCCTAAGCAGAGACTCTGGAAAAGCAATTTCATTGAAAGGGTTTGGCAAGCTTCTCAGAAATTACGAGTTTCCGATACACCAGCAAATATTTTTTCACTCAATTTTGATGATGCATGGTGGTAATGACAAGTACACAAATCCCACGTGGCTCACCAAATTTTGTTCTTCTTGGTTGAAGCGTTTTTTAACAGTAGCAGTTTATATTTTTAGGTTCCACGCTGTTCACTCCTATATAGATAGATGAATTTGGAACTCTAAATCCAACATGGTTTTAGTAGCTCTTTGAAACTTGTCAAAATAAAGGAGTTCTCAGTTTTGTCTCCATGGTTTGTTTTCTTTTGAAGTAGCCCTAGGCACAGACTGTGGAAAAGCACTTTCATTAGAGGTGTTGCAAGGCTTCTAAGAAATAATGATTTTCCGAAATTCCAGTAAATATTTTTTCACCCAATCTGGATGATACGTGGAGGTAATGACAGGTACACAAATCCCACTTGCCTCACCAAATTTTGTTCTTTACGTTGAATTGTTCGTTTATTGTAGCAGTTTATATTTTTAGGTTTCACTCTGTTCTCTTTTATATACATAGATGAATTTGGAACTCTAAATCCAACCTGGTGTGTAGTAGCTCTTTGAAACTTGACAAACTAAAGGAGTTCTCAGTTTTGTCTCTATGGTTTGTTTCCTCTTCAGGTAGCCCTAGGCACAGACTGTGGAAAAGCACTTTCATTGAGAAGGGTTGCCAAGCTTTTAAGAAATAACGAATTTCCGAAATACCAGCAAATAATTTTTCACCCAATCTTGATGATCCTTCGTGGTAATCATCAGTACACAAATCCCACTTGGCTCACCAAATTTTGTTCTTCTAGGTTGAAGCGTTCGTATACAGTAGCAGTTTTTATATTTAGGTTTCACACTGTTCTCTCCTATACAGATATATGTATTTGGAACTCTAAATACAGCATGGTTCGTAGTAGCTCTTTGAAACTTGACAAAATAAAGGAGTTCTCAGTTTTGTCTCTATGGTTTGTTTCCTCTTCAAGTAGCCCTAGGCACAGACTGTGGAAAAACACTTTCATTAGAGGGGTTGCCAAGCTTCAAAGAAATAACGAGTTTCCGAAATACCAGCAAATATTTTTTCACCCAATCTTGATGATACTTGGTGGTAATGATCGGTACACAAATCCCACTTGGCTCACCAAATTTTGTTCTTCTAGTTTGAAACGTTCTTTTACAGTAGCCGTTTATATTTTTAGGGTTCCCTCTGTTCTCTCCTATATAGATAGATGAATTTGGAACTCTAAATCCAACATTGTTTGTAGTAGCTCTTTGAAACTTGACAAAATAAAGGAGTTATCAGTTTTGTCTATGGTTTGTTTCCTCTTAAAGTAGCCCGAAGCACAGACTGTGGAAAAGCACATTCATTGAGAGGGGTTGCCAAGCTTCAAAGAAATAACGAGTTACCGAAATATCATCAAACATTTTCACCCAATCTTGATGATACTTGGTGGTAAGGATCAGTACACAAATCCCACATGGCTCACCAAATTTTGTTCTTCTAGGTTTAAGCGTTCGTCTACAGTAGCAGTTTTTATATTTAGGTTACACTCTTTTCTCTCCTATATAGATAGATGAATTTGGAGCACTAAATCCAACATGGTTTGTAGTAGCTCTTTGAAACTTGACAAAATAAAGGAGTTCTCAGTTTTGTCTCTTGGATTCTTTCCTCTTCAAGTAGCCCTAGGCACAGACTGTGGAAAAGCACTTTCATTAGAGGTTTGCCAAGCATCTAAGAAATAACGAGTTTCCGAAATACCAGCAAATATTTTTTCACCCAATCTTGATGATACTTGGTGGTAATGATCGGTAACCAAATCCCACTTGGCTCAGCAAATTTTGTTCTTCTAGTTTGAAGCGTTCTTTTACAGTAGTAGTTTATATTTTTAGGGTTCCATCTGTTTTCTCCTATATAGATAGATGAATTTGGAACTCTAAATCCAACATGGTTTGTAGTAGCTCTTTGAAACTTGACCAAAAAAGGAGTTCTCAGTTTTGTCTTTATGGTTTGTATAGTCTACAAGTACCCTAAGCAGAGACTGTGGAAAACCGCTTTCATTGAAAGGGGTTTCCAAGCTTCCAAGAAATTGCGAGTTTCTGAAATACCAGCAAATATTTTTTCACCCAATCTTGATGATACGTGGTGGTAATGACAAGTACACAAATACCACTTGGTTCACCAAATTTTGTTCTTCTAGGTTGAAGCTTTCGTTTACAGTAGCAGTTTTTATTTTTAGGTTTCACACTCTTCTCTCGTATATAGATAGATGAATTTGAAAATCTAAATCCAACATGGTTTGTAGTAGCTCTTTGAAACTTGACAATATAAATGAGTTCTCAGTTTTGTCTCTATGGTTTGTTTCCTTTTCAAGTAGCCCTAGGCACAGACTGTGGAAAAGCACTTTCATTGAGAGGGGTTGCCAAGCTTCTAAGAAATAACGAGTTTCTGAAATACCAGCAAATATTTTTTCACCCAATTTTGATGATTCGTGGTGGTAATGATCATTACACAAATGCCACTTGGCTCACTAAATTGTGTTCTTCTAGGTTGAAGCGTTCTTTAACAGTAGCAGTTTTTATTTTTTGGTTTCACTATGTTCTCTCCTATATAGATAGATGAATTTGGAACTCTAAATCCAACATGGTTTCTAGTAGCTCTTTTAAACTTGACAAAATAAAGGAGTTCTCAGTTTTGTCTCTATGGTTTGTTTTCTCTTCAAGTAGCCCTAGGCACAGACTGTGGATAATTAATTTCATTGAGAGGGGTTGCCAAGCTTCTAAGAAATAACGAGTTTCCGAAATACCAGCAAATATTTTTTCACCCAATCTTGATGATACTTGGTGGTAAAGATCAGTACACAAATCCCACTTGGCTCACCAAATTTTGTTCTTCTAGGTTGAAGCGTTCGTCTACAGTAGTCGTTTGTATATTTAGGTTTCCCTCTGTTCTCTCCTATATAGATAGATGAATTTGGTACTCTAAATCCAACATGGTTTATAGTCGCTCTTTGAAACTTGACAAAAAAAAGTAGATCTCAGTTTTGTCTGTATGGTTTGTTTCCTCTTCAACTAGCCCTAAGCAGAGACTGTGGAAAAGCACTTTCATTGAACGGGTTGCTAATGTTCCAAGAAATAACGAGTTTCCGAAATACCAGCAAATATTTTCTCACCCAATCTTGATGATACTTGGTGGTAATGATCAGTACACAAATCCCACTTGGCTCACCAAATTTTGTTCTTCTAGGTTGAAGCGTTCGTCTACAGTAATTGTTTTTATATTTAGGTTTCCCTCTGTTCTCTCCTATATAGATAGATGAATTTGGAACTCTTAATCCAACATGGTTTGTAGTAGCTCTTTGAAACTTTAAAAAATAAAGGAGTTCTCACTTTTGTATCCACGGTTTTATTCCTATTCAAGTAGCCCTAGGCACAGACTGTGGAAAAGCACTTTCATTGAGAGGGGTTGCCAAGCTTCTAAGAAATAACGAGTTTCCGAAATACCAGCAAATATTTTTTCACCCAATCTTGATGATACTTGGTGGTAATGATCAGTACACAAATCCCACTTGGCTCACCAAATTTTGTTCTTCTAGGTTGAAGTGTTCGTCTACAGTATCAGTTTTATGGTTAGGTTTCACTCTGTTCTCTCCTATGTAGATAGATGAAATTGGAATTCTAAATCCAACAAGGTTTGTAGTAGCTCTTTGAAATTTGACATAATAATGGACTTCTCAGCTTTGTCTCTATAATTTGTTTCCTCTTCAAGTAGCCCTAAGCAGATACTGTGGAAAAGCACTTTCATTGAAAGGGGTTGCCAAGCCTCCAAGAAATTACGAGTTTCCGAAATACCAGCAAATATTTTTTCACCCAATCTGGATGATACATGGTCGTAATGACAAAGACACAAATTCCACTTGGCCCACCAAATTTTGTTCCTCTAGGTTGAAGCAATCGTTTACAGTAGCAGTTTATATTTTCAGGTTTCCCTCTGTTCTCTCCTATATAGATAGATGAATTTGGAACTCTAAATCCAACATGGTTTATAGTAGCCCTTTGAAACTTGACAAATAAAGGAGTTCTCAGTTTTGTCTCTATGGTTGTTTCCTCTTCAAGTAGCCGTAGGCACAGACTGTTGAAAAGCACTTTAATTGAGAGGGGTTGCCAAGCTTCCAAGAAATCACGAGTTTCCGAAATACCAGCAAATATTTTTTCACCCAAACTTGATGATACGTGGTGGTAATGATCGGTACACAAATCCCACTTGACTCATCAAATTTTGTTCTTCTAGCTTGAAGCGTTCTATTACAGCAGCAGTTTATATTTTTAGGTTTCCCTCTGTTCTCTCCTATATAGATAGATGAATTTGGAACTCTAAATCAAACATGGTTTGTAGTAGCTCTTTGAAACTTGACAAAAAAAAGTAGTTCTCAGTTTTGTCTCTATGGTTTGTTTTTTCTTCAAGTAGCCCTAAGCAGAGTCTGTGGAAAAATCACTTTCATTAAAAGGGGTTGCCATACTTCCAATAAATTACGAGTTTCCGAAATACCAGCAAGTATTTTTTCACCCAAACTTGATGATACGCGGTCGTAATGACAAGTACACAAATCCCACTTGGCTCACCCAATTTTGTTCTTCTAGGTGGAAGCGTTCGTTTATAGTTGCAGTTTTATTTTTGGTTTCACTCTGTTCTCTCCTATATAGATAGATGAATTTCGAACTCTAAATCCAACATGGTTTGTAGTAGCTCTTTGAAACTTGGCAAAATAAAGGAGTTCTCCGTTTTGTCTCTATGGTTTGTTTCCTCTTCAAGTAGCCCTAGGCACAGACTTTGGAAAAGTACTTTCATTGAGAGGGGTTGCCAATTTTTAAGAAATAACGAGTTTCCTAAATACCAGCAAATATTTTTTCACCCAATCTTGATGATACTTAATGGTAATGATCAGTACACAAATCCCACTTGGCTCACCAATTTTGTTCTTCTAGGTTGAAGCGTTCGTCTACAGTAGTCGTTTTTATATTTAGGTTTCCCTCTGTTCTCTTCTATATAGATAGATGAATTTGGAACTCTAAATCCAACATGGTTTATAGTCGCTCTTTGAAACTTGACAAAAAAAAAGTAGTTCTCAGTTTTGTCTCTAAGGTTTGTTTCCTCTTCAAGTAGCGGTAAGCAGAGACTGTGGAAAAGCACTTTCATTGAAAGGGGTTGCCAAGCTTTTAAGAAATAACGAGTTTCCTAAATACCAGCAAATATTTTTTCACCCAATCTTGATGATACTTGGTGGTAATGATGGGGACACAAATCCCACTTGACTCACCAAATTTTGTTCTTCTAGGTTGAAGCGTTCTTTTACAATAGCACTTTATATTTTTAGGTTTCACTCTGTTCTCTCCTATATAGATAGATGAGTTTGGAACTCTAAATCCAACATGGTTTGTAGTAGCTCTTTGAAAACTTGACAAAAAAAGTAGTTCTCAGTTTTGTCTCTATGGTTTGTTTTTTCTTCAAGCAGCCCTAAGCAGAGACTGTGGAAAAGCACTTTCATTAAAAGGGGTTGCCAAGCTTCCAATAAATTATGAGTTTCCGAAATACCAGCAAATATTTTTTCACCCAATCTTGATGATACGTGGTAGAAATGACAAGTACACAAATCCCACTAGGCTCACCAAATTTTGTTCTTCTAGGTGGAAGCGTTCGTTTACAGTTCCAGTTTTTATTTTTGGTTTCACTCTGTTCTCTCCTATATAGATAGATGAATTTGGAACTCTAAATCCAACATGGTTGGTAGTAGCTCTTTGAAACTTGACAAAATAAAGGAGTTCTCAGTTTTGTCTTTATGGTTTGTTTCCTCTTCAAGTAGCCCTAGGCAAAGACTTTGGAAAAGCACTTTCATTGAGAGGGGTTGCCAAGCTTCTAAGAAATAACGAGTTTCCGAAATACCAGCAAATATTTTTTCACCCAATCTTGATGATACTTGGTGGTAATGATCGGAACACAAATCCCACTTGACTCACCAAATTTTGTTCTTCTAGTTTGAAGCGTTATTTTACAGTAGTAGTTTATATTTTTAGGTTTTCCTCTTTTCTCTCCTATATAGATAGATGAATTTGGAACTCTAAATCCAACATGGTTTGGAGTAGCTCTTTGAAACTTGACAAAATAAAGGAATTCTAAGTTTTGTCTCTATTATTTGTTTCCTCTTCTAGAAGCCCTAAGCAGAGACTGTAGAAAAGCACGTTCATTGAGAGGGTTGCCAAGCTTCTAAGAAATAACGAGTTTCCGAAATACAAGCAAATATTTTTTCACCCAAACTTGATGATAGTTTGGGGTAATGATCAGTACACAAATCCCATTGGCTCACCAAATTTTGTTCTTCTAGGTTCAAGCGTTCGTCTACAGTAGCAGATTTATGTTTAGGTTTCACTCTGTTCTCTCCTATATAGATAGATGAATTTGGAACTCTAAATCCAACATGGATTGTAGTAGCTCTTTGAAACTTGACAAAATAAAGCAGTTCTCAGTTTTGTATCTGTGGTTTGTTTCCTCTTCAAGTAGCCCTAGGGACAGACTGTGGAAAAGCACTTTCATTGAGAGGGGATACCAAGCTTCTAAGAAATAATGAGTTTCCGAAATACCAGCAAATATTTTTTCACCCAACTTTGATGATACCTTGTTGTAATGATCAGTACACACATCCCACTTGGCTCACCAAATTGTGTTCTTCTAGGTTGAAGCATTCATCTACAGCAGCAGTTTTTAAATTTAGGTTTCCCTTTGTTCTCTCCTTTATAGATAGATGAATTTGGAACTCTAAATCCAACATGGATTGTACTAGATCTTTGAAACTTGACAAGATGATGTCGTCCTCAGATTTGTCCGTATGGTTTGTTTCCTCTTCAAGTAGACCTAAGCAGAGACTGTGGAAATGCACTTTCATTGAAAGGAGTTGCCAAGCTCAAAAGAAATTACGAGTTTCCGAAATACAAGCAAATATTTTATCACCCATCTTGATGATACTTTGGGGTAATGATCAGTACACAAATCCCATTGGCTCACCAAATTTTGTTCTTCTAGGTTGAAGCGTTCGTCTACAGTAGCAGTTTTTATGTTTAGGTTTCACTCTGTTCTCTCCTATATAGATAGAAGAATTTGGAACTCTAAATCCAACATGGTTTGTATTAGCTCTTTGAAACTTGACAAAATAAAGGAGTTCTCAGTTTTGTCTCTGTGGTTTGGTTCCTCTTCAAGTAGTCCTAGGCACAGACTGTGGAAAAGCACTTTCATTGAGAGGGGTTGCCAGGCATCTAAAAAATAACGAGTTTCTGAAATACCAGCAAATATTTTTTCACCCAATCTTGATGATATTTGGTGGTAATGATCAGTACATAAATCCCACTTGGCTCACCAAATTTTGATCTTCTGGAGTGAAGCGTTCGTTTACAGTAGCAGTTTATATTTTTAGGTTTCCCTCTGTTCTCTCCTATATAGATAGATGAATTTGGAACTCTAAATCCAACATGGTTTGTAGTAGCTCTTTGATACTTGACAAAATAAAGAAGTTCTCAGTTTTGTCTCTACGATTTGTTTCCTCTTCTAGAAGCCCTAAGCAGAGACTGTCGAAAAGCACGTTCATTGAGAGGGTTGCCAAGCTTCTAAGAAATAACGAGTTTCCGAAATACAAGCAAATATTTTTTCACCCAATCTTGATGATACTTGGTGGAAATGATCAGTACATAAATCCCACTTGGCTCACCAAATTTTGTCTTCTAGGGTGAAGCGTTCGTTTACAGTAGCAGTTTATATTTTAGGTTTCCCTCTGTTCTCTCCTATATAGATAGATGAATTTGGAACTCTAAATCCAACATGGTTTGTAGTAGCTCTTTGATACTTGACAAAATAAAGAAGTTCTCAGTTTTGTCTCTACGATTTGTTTCCTCTTCTAGAAGCCCTAAGCAGAGACTGTCGAAAAGCACGTTCATTGAGAGGGTTGCCAAGCTTCTAAGAAATAACGAGTTTCCGAAATACAAGCAAATATTTTTTCACCCAATCTTGATGATACTTGGTGGTAATGATCAGTACATAAATCCCACTTGGCTCACCAAATTTTGTTCTTCTAGGGTGAAGCGTTCGTTTACAGTAGCAGTTTATATTTTTAGGTTTCCCTCTGTTCTTTCCTATATAGATAGATGAATTTGGAACTCTAAATCCAACATGGTTTGTAGTAACTCTTTGAAACTTGACAAAATAAAAGAGTTCTCAGTTTCGTCTCTATGGTTGGTTTCCTCTTCAAGTAGCCCTAGGCACAGACTGTGGAAAAGCACTTTCATTGAGAGGGGTTGCCCAGCTTCTAAGAAATAATGAATTATCGAAATACCAGCAAATATTTTTTTACCCAATCTTGATGATTCTTGCTGGTAATGATCAGTACACAATTCCCACTTGGCTCACCAAATTGTGTTCTTCTAGGTTGAAGCGTTCGTCTGCAGTAGCAGTTTTTATATTTAGGTTTCACTCTGTGATCTCCAATATAGATAGATGAATTTGGAATTCAAAATCCAACATGGTTTGTAGTAGCTCTTTGAAACTTGACAAAATAAAGGAGTTCTCAGTTTTGTCTATATGTTTTGTTTCCACTTCAAGTAGCCCTAGGCACAGACTTCAGAAAAGCACTTTTATTGAGAGGGGTTGCCAAGCTTCTAAGAAATAAAAAGTTTCGGAAATATCAGCAAATATTTTTTCACACAATCTTGGTGATACTTGGTGGTAATGATCAGTACAGAAATCCCTCTTGGCTCACCAAATTTTGCTCTTCTAGGTTGAAGCGTTCGTCTACAGTAGCAGTGTATATATTTAAATTTCCCTCTCTTTTCTTCTATATAGATAGATGAATTTGGAACTCAAAATCTAACATGGTTTGTAGTAGCTCTTTGAAACTTGAGAAAATAAAGGAGATCTCAGTTTTGTCTCTGTGGTTTGTTTCCTCTTCAAGTATCCCTAGGCACAGGCTGTAAAAAAGCAATTTCATTGAAAGGGGTTGCCACGCTCCCAAGAAATTACGAGTTTGCGAAATACAAGCAAATATTTTTTCACCCAATCTGGATCATACGTGGTGGTAACGACAAGTAAACAATTCCCACTTGGTTCACCAAATTTTGTTCTTCTAGGTTGAACCGTTTGTTTACAGTCGCAGTTTTTATTATTAGGTTTCACTCTGTTCTCTCCTATATAGATAGGTGAATTTGGAACTGTAAATCCATCATGGTTTGTAGTAGCTCCTTGAAACTTGACAGAAAAAAGTAGTTCTCAGTTTTGTCTCTATGGTTTGTTTCCTCTTCAAGTAGCCTTAAGCAGAGACTGTGGAAAAGCACTTTCATGGAAAGGGATGGCCAAGCTTCCGAGAAATTACGAGTTTCCGAAATACCAGCAAATATTTTTTCACCCAATCTTGATGATACTTGGTGGTAATGATCGGTACACAAATCCCACTTGACTCACCAAATTTTGTTCTTCTAGGTTGAAGCGTTCCTTTACAGTAGCGGTTTTTATTTTTAGGTTTCCCTCTGTTCTCTCGTATATAGATAGATGAATTTGGAACTCTAAATCCAACATGGTTTGTAGTAGCTCTTTGAAACTTGACAAAATAAAGGAGTTCTCAGTTTTGTCTCTTGGATTCTTTCCTCTTCAAGTAGCCCTAGGCACAGACTGTGGAAAAGCACTTTCATTGAGAGGGGTTGCCAAGCTTCAAAGAAATAACGAGTTTCCGAAATACCAGCAAATATTTTTTCACCCAATCTTGATGATACTTGGTGGTAATGATCAGTACAGAAATCTCACTTGGCTCACCTAATTTTGCTCTTCTAGGTTGAAGCGTTCGTCTACAGTAACAGTTGTTATATTTAGGTTTCCCTCTCTTCTCTCCTATATAGATAGATGAATTTGGAACTCTAAATCCAACATGGTTTGTAGTAGCTCTTTGATACTTGACAAAATAAAGAAGTTCTCAGTTTTGTTTCTACGATTTGTTTCCTCTCTAGAAGCCCTAAGCAGAGACTGTCGAAAAGCACGTTTATTGAGAGGGTTGCCAAGCTTCTAAGAAATAACGAGTTTCCGAAATACAAGCAAATATTTTTTCAACCAAACTTGATGATAGTTTGGGGTAATGATCAGTACACAAATCCCATTGGCTCACCAAATTTTGTTCTTCTAGGTTCAAGCGTTCGTCTACAGTAGCAGTTTTATGTTTAGGTTTCACTCTGTTCTCTCCTATATAGATAGATGAATTTGGAACTCTAAATCCAACATGGATTGTAGTAGCTCTTTGAAACTTGACAAAATAAAGGAGTTCTCAGTTTTGTATCTGTGGTTTGTTTCCTCTTCAAGTAGCCCTAGGCACAGACTGTGGAAAAGCACTTTCATTGAGAGGGGATACCAAGCTTCTAAGAAATAACGAGTTTCCGAAATACAAGCAAATATTTTTTCACCCAATCTTGATGATACGTGGTGGTAATGATCAGTACACAAATCCCTCTTAGCTCACCAAATTTTCTTCTTCTAGGTTGAAGCGTTCGTCTACAGTAGCAGTTTTTTATTTGGGTTTCCCTCTGTTCTCTTCTATATAGATAGATGAATACGGAACTCTAAATCCAACATGGTTTGTAGTAACATTTTGAAACTTGACAAAATAAAAGAGTTCTCAGTTGTGTCTCAATGGTTTGTTTCCTCTTCAAGTAGCCCTAAGGACAGACTGTGGAAAAGCACTTTCATTGAAAGGGGTTACCAATCTCCCAAGAAATTACGAGTTTCCGAAATACCAACAAATATTTTTTCACCCAATCTTGATGATACGTGGTGGTAATGACAAGTACAAAAATCCCACTTGGCTCACCAAATTTTGTTGTTCTAGGATGAAGCGTTCGTTTACAGTAGCAGTTTTTATTTTTAGGTTTCCCTCTGTTCTCTCGTATACAGATAGATGAATTTGGAACTCTAAATCCAACATGGTTTGTAGTAGCTGTTTGAAACTTGACCAAATAAAGGTGTTTTCAGTTTTGTCTCTATGGTTTGTTTCCTCGTCAAGTAGCCCTAGCCACAGACTGTGGAAAAGCACTTTCATGGAGATGGGTTACCAAGCTTCTAAGAAATAACGACTTTCCGAAATAGCACCAAATATTTTTCACCCAATCTTGATGATACTTGGTGGTAATGATCAGTACAGAAATCCCACTTGGCTCACCAAAGTTTGTACTTCTAGGTTGAAGCGTTCTTCTACAGTCGCAGTATTTATATTTAGGTTTCCCTCTGTTCTCTCCTATATATATAGATGAATTTGGAACTCTAAATCCAACATGGTTTGTAGTAGCTCTTTGAAACTTGACAAAATTAAGGAGTTCTCAGTTTTGTCTCTATGGTTTGTTTCCTCTTCAAGTAGCCCTAATCAAAGACTGTGGAAAATCACTTTCATTGACAGGGGTTGCCAAGCTACCAAGAAATTATGAGTTTCCGAAATACCAGCAAATATTTTTTCACCCAATCTGGATGATATGTGGTGGTAATGACAAGCACACAAATCCCACTTGGCTCACCAATTTTGTTCTTCTAGGTTGAAGCCATCGTTTACAGTAGCAGTTTTTATTTTTAGTTTTCCCTCTGTTCTCTCCTATATAGATAGATGACTTTGGAACTCTAAATCCAATATGGTTTGCAGTAGCTCTTTGAAGCTTGACAAAAAAAAAAAAAACTAGTTTTCAGTTTTGTCTCTATGATTTGTTTCCTCTTCAAGTAGCCCTAAGCAGAGACTGTGGAAAAGCACTTTCACTGAAAGGGGTTGCCAAGCTTCCAAGAAATTACGAGATTCCGAAATACCAGCAAATATTTTTTCACCCAATCTTGTTGATACGTGGTGGTAATGATAGGTACACAAATCCCACTTGGCTCACCAAATTTTGTTCTTCTAGGTTGAAGCGTTCATTTACTGTAGCAGTTTTTATTTTTAGGTTTTCCTCTGTTCTCTCCTATATAGATAGATGAATTTGGAACTCTAAATCCAACATGGTTTGTAGTAGCTTTTTGAAACTTAACAAAATAAAGGACTTCTCAGTTTTGTCTTTATGGTTGGTTTCCCCTTCAAGTAGCCCTAGGCACAGACTGTGGAAAAGCACTTTAATTGAGAGGGGTTGCCAAGCTTCTAGAAATAACGAGTTTCCGAAATACCAGCAAATATTTTTTCACCCAATCTTGATGATACGTGGTGGTAATGACAAGTACACAAATTCCACTTGGCTCAACAAATTTTGTTCTTCTATGTTGAAGCGTTCGTTTACAATAGCAGTTTTTATTTTTAGGTTTCACTCTGTTCTCTCCTATATAGATAGATGAATTTGGAACTCTAAATCCAACATGGTTTCTAGTAGCTCTTTGAAACTTGACACAATAAAGGATTTCTCAGTTTTGTCTCTATGGTTTGTTTCCTCTTCAAGTAGCCCTAGGCACAGACTGTGGAAAAGCACTTTCATTGAGAGGGTTTGCCAAGCTTCTAAGAAATAACGAGTTTCCGAAATGCCAGCAAATATTTTTTCACACAATCTTGATGAGACTTGGTGGTAATGATCAGTACACAAATCCCACTTGGCTAACCAAATTTTCTTCCTCTAGGTTGACGCGTTCTTCTACAGTAGCAGTTTTTATTCTTATGTTTCACTCTGTTCTCTCCTATGTAGATAGATGAATTTGGAACTCAAAATCCAACATGGTTTGTAGTAGCTCTTTGAAACTTGACAAAATAAAGGAGTTCTCAGTTTGTTCTCTATAATTTGTTTACTCTTCAAGGAGCCCAAAGAAGGGACTGTGGAAAAGCACTTTCATTGAAAGAGGTTGCCAAGATTCCAAGAAATAACGAGTTTCCGAAATACCTGCAAATATTTTATCACCCAATCTTGATGATACTTGGTGGTAATGATCGGTACACAAATCCCACTTGGCTCACCAAATTTTGTTCTTCTAGGTTGAAGCGTTCATCTACAGTATCAGTTTTTATGTTTAAGTTTCACTCTGTTCTCTCTATATAGATAGTTGAATTTGGTACTCTAAATAAAACATGGTTTGTAGTCGCTCTTTGGAACTTGACAAAATAAAGGAGTTCTCAGTTTTGTCTCTATTATTTGTTTAATCTTCAAGAAGCCCTAAGCAGAAACTGTGGAAAAGCACTTTCATTGAAAGTGGTTGCCAAGCTTCCAAGAAATTACGAGTTTCTGAAACACCAGCAAATATTTTTTCACCCAATCTTGATGATACTTGGTGGAAATGATCAGTCCACAAATCCCAGTTGGCTCACCAAATTTTTTTCTTCTAGTTTGAAGTGTTCGTCTACAGTAGCAGTTTTTATGTTTAGGATTCACTCTGTTCTCTCCTATGTAGATAGATGAATTTGGAACTCTAAATCCAACAAGGTTTGTAGTTGCTCTTTGAAACTTGACATAATAAAGGAGTTCTCAGGTTTGTCTCTATAATTAGTTTCCTCTTCAAGTAGCCCTAAGCAGAGACTGTGGAAAAGCACTTTCATTGAAAGGGTTTGCCAAGCTTCCAAGAAATTAGGAGTTGCAGAAATACCAGCAAATATTTTTTCACCCAATCTGGATGATACGTGGTCGTAATGACAAGGACACAAATCCCACTTGGCCCACCAAATTTTGTTCTTCTAGGTTGAAGCATTCGTTTACAGTTGCAGTTTTTATTTTTGGTTTCACTCTGTTCTCTACTATATAGATAGATGAAATTGGAACTCTAAATCCAACATGGTTTGTAGTAGCTCTTTGAAACTTGACAAAATATAGGAGTTCTCCGTTTTGTCTCTATGGTTTGTTTCCTCTTCAAGTAGTGCTAGGCACAGACTTGGAAAAGCACATTAATTGAGAGGGGTTGCCAACCTTCTAAGAAATAACGAGTTTCTGAAATACCAGCAAATATTTTTTCACCCAATCTTGATGATACTTGGTGGTAATGATCAGGAAACAAATCCACTTGTCTCACCAAATTTTGTTCTACTAGGTTGAAGCGTTCGTCTACAGTAGTCGTTTTTTTATTTAGGTTTCCCTCTGTTCTCTACTATATATATAGATGAATTTGGAACTCTAAATCCAACATGGTTTGTAGTAGCTCTTTGAAACTTGACAAAATAAAGGAGTTCTCAGATTTGTCTCTATGGTTGTTTCCCCTTCAAGTAGCCCTAGGCACAGACTGTGGAAAAGCACTTTCATTGAGAGGGGTTGCCAAGCTTCTAAGAAATAACGAGTTTCCGAAATACCAGCAAATATTTTTTTCACCCAATCTTGATGATACTTGGTGGTAATGATCGGTACACAAATCCCACTTGACTCACCAAATTTTCTTCTTCTATGTTGAGCGTTCTTTTACAGTAGCAGTTTATATTTTTAGGTTTCACTCTGTTCTCTCCTATGTAGATAGATGAATTTGGAACTCTAAATGCCACATGGTTTGTAGTAGCTCTTTGAAACTTGACAAAATAAGTAGTTCTCAGATTTGTCTCTATGGTTTGTTTCCTCCTCAAGTAGCCCTAAGCAGAAACTGTGGAAAAGCACTTTCATTGAAAGGGGTTGCCAAGCTTCCAAGAAATCACGAGTTTCCGAAATACCAGCAAATATTTTTTCACCCAATCTTGATGATACGTGGTGGTAATAATCGGTACAAAAATCCCACTTGGCTCACCAAATTTTGTTCTTCTAGGTTGAACCGTTCGTTTACAGTAGCAGTTTTTATTTTTAGGTTTCCCTCTGTTTTCTCATATATAGATAGATGAATTTGGAACTCTTAATCCAACATGGTTTGTAGTAGCTCTTTGAAACTTGACAAAAAAAAGTAGTTCTCAGTTTTGTCTCTCTGGTTTGTTTTTTCTTCAAGTAGCCCTAAGCAGAGACTGTGGAAAAGCACTTTCATTAAAAGGGGTTGCCAAGCTTCCAATAAATTACGAGTTTCCGAAATACCAGCAAATATTTTTTCACCCAATCTTGATGATACGTGGTCGTAATGACAAGTAAACAAATCCCACTTGGCTCACCAAATTTTGTTCTTCTAGATGGAAGCGTTCGTTTACAGTTGCAGTTTTTATTTTTGGTTTCACTCTGTTCTCTCCAAATAGATAGATGAATTTGGAACTCTAAATCCAACATGGTTTGTAGTAGCTCTTTGAAACTTGACAAAATAAAGGAGTTCACAGTTTTGTCTCTATGGTTGTTTCCTCTTCAAGTAGCCCTAGGCACAGACTGTGGAAAAGCACTTTCATTGAGAGGGGTTGCCAAGCTTCTAAGAAATAACGAGTTTCCGAAATACCAGCAAATATTTTTTCACCCAGTCTTGATGATACTTTGTGGTAATGTTCAGTACACAAATCCCACTTGGTCACCAAATTTTGTTCTTCTAGGTTGAAACGTTCATCTACAGTAGTCGTTTTTATATTTAGGTTTCCCTCTGTTCTCTCCTATATATAGATGAATTTGGAATTCTAAATCCAACATGGTTTATAGTCGCTCTTTGAAACATGACAAAAAAAAGTAGTTCTCAGTTTTGTCTCTCTGGTTTGTTTCCTCTTCAAGTAGCTCTAAGCAGAGACTGTGGAAAAGCACATTCATTGAAAGGGGTTGACAAGCTTCCAAAAAATAACGAGGTCCCGAAATACCAGCAAATATTTTTTCACCCAGTCTTGATGATACTTGGTGGTAATGATCAGTACACAAATCCCACTTGGCTCACCAAATATTGTTCTTCTAGGTTGAAGCGTTCGTCTACAGTAGTCGTTTTTATATTTAGGTTTCCCTCTGTTCTCTCCTATATAGATAGATGAATTTGGAACTCTAAATCCAACATGGTTTGTAGTAGCTCTTTGAAACTTGACAAAATAAAGGACTTCTCACTTTTGTCTCTATGGTTGTTTCCTATTCAAGTAGCCCTAGGCACAGACTGTGGAAAAGCACTTTCATTGAGAGGGGTTGCCAAGCTTCTAAGAAATAACGAGTTTCCAAAATACCAGCAAATATTTTTTCACCCAGTCTTGATGATACTTTGTGGTAATGATCAGTACACAAATCCCACTTGGTCACCAAATTTTGTTCTTCTAGGTTGAAACGTTCATCTACAGTAGTCGTTTTTATATTTAGGTTTCCCTCTGTTCTCTCCTATATATAGATGAATTTGGAATTCTAAATCCAACATGGTTTATAGTCGCTCTTTGAAACATGACAAAAAAAAGTAGTTCTCAGTTTTGTCTCTATGGTTTGTTTCCTCTTCAAGTAGCTCTAAGCAGAGACTGTGGAAAAGCACATTCATGGAAAGGGGTTGACAAGCTTCCAAAAAATAACGAGGTCCCGAAATACCAGCAAATATTCTTTCACCCAGTCTTGATGATACTTGGTGGTAATGATCAGTACACAAATCCCACTTGGCTCACCATATTTTGTTCTTCTAGGTTGAAGCGTTCGTCTACAGTAGTCGTTTTTATATTTAGGTTTCCCTCTGTTTTCTCCTATATATAGATGAATTTGGAACTCTAAATCCAACATGGTTTATAGTCGCTCTTTGAATCATGACAAAAAAAAGTAGTTCTCAGTTTTGTCTCTATGGTTTGTTTCCTCTTCAAGTAGCTCTAAGCAGAGACTGTGGAAAAGCACTTTCATTGAAAGGGGTTGCCAAGCTTTCAAAAAATAACGAGTTCCCGAAATACCCGCAAATATTTTTGCACCCAATCTTGATGATACTTGGTAGTAATGATCGGTACATAAATCCCACTTGACACACCAAATTTTGTTCTTCTAGG
The DNA here is from genome assembly GCF_048772815.1 of Callospermophilus lateralis. Lineage (NCBI taxonomy): Eukaryota > Metazoa > Chordata > Mammalia > Rodentia > Sciuridae > Callospermophilus > Callospermophilus lateralis. The sequence goes on from NW_027513732.1 coordinate 48,133, forward strand.
TTGAAGCGTTTATTTACAGTAGCAGTATATATTTTTAGGTTTCCCCCTGTTCTCTATCATATAGATAGATGAATTTGGAACTCTAAATCCCACATGGTTTGTAGTAGCTCTTTGAAACTTGAGAAAATAAAGGAATTCTAAGTTTTGTCTCTAATATTTGTTTCCTCTTCAAGTAGCCCTAAGCAGAAACTGTGGAAAAGCACTTTCATTGAAAGGGGTTGCCAAGCTTCTAAGAAATAACGAGTTTCCGAAATACCAGCAAATATTTTTTCACCGAATCTTGATGATACGTGGTGGTAATGATCGGTACAAAAATCCCACTTGGCTCACCAAATTTTGTTCTTCTAGGTTGAAGCGTTCGTTTACAGTAGCAGTTTTTATTTTTAGGTTTCCCTCTGTTCTCTCCTATATAGATAGATGAATTTGGAAATCTTAATCCAACATGGTTTGTAGTAGCTCTTTGAAACTTGACAAAATAAAGGATTTCTCACTTTTGTCTCTACGGTTTGTTTCCTATTCAAGTACCCCTAGGTACAGACTGTGGAAAAGCACTTTCATTGAGAGGGGTTGCCAAGCTTCTAAGAAATAACGAGTTTCCGAAATACCAGCAAATATTTTTTCACCCAATCTTGATGATACTTGGTGGTAATGATCAGTACACAAATCCCACTTGGCTCACCAAATTTTGTTCTTCTAGGTTGAAGTGTTCGTCTACAGTAGCAGTTTTTATGTTTAGGTTTCACTCTGTTCTCTCCTATGTAGATAGATGAATTTGGAACTCTAAATCCAACAGGGTTTGTAGTAGCTCTTTCAAACTTGACATAATAAAGGAGTTCTCAGGTTTGTCTCTATAATTTGTTTCCTCTTCAAGTAGCCCTAAGCAGAGACTGTGGAAAAGCACTTTCATTGAAAGGGGTTTCCAAGCTTCCAAGAAATTACGAGTTTCCGAAATACCAGAAAATATTTTTTCACCCAATCTTGATGATACTTGGTGGTAATGATCGGTACACAAATCCCACTTGGCTCACCAAATTTTATTCTTCTAGGTTGAAGCGTTCGTCTACAGTAGTCGTTTTTATATTTAGGGATCCCTCTGTTCTCTCCTATATAGATAGATGAATTTGGAACTCTAAAACCAACTTGGTTTGTAGTCGCTCTTTGAAAGTTGACAAAATAAAGGAGTTCTTAGCTTTGTCTTTATGGTTTGTTTCCTATTCAAGTAGCCCTAAGCAGAGACTGTGGAAAAGCACTTTCATTGAAATGGGTTGCCAAGCTTCCAAGAAATAACGAGTTTCCGAAATACCAGCAAATATTTTTTCACCCAAACTTGATGATACTTGGTGGTAATGATCGGTACACAAATCCCACTTGACTCACCAAATTTTGTTCTTCTAGGTTGAAGCGTTCTTTTACAGTAGCAGTTTATATTTTTAGATTTCACTCTGTTCTGTCCTATATAGATAGATGAATTTGTAACTCTTAATCCAACATGGTTTGTAGAATTACTTTGAAACATGACAAAAAAAAGTAGTTCTCAGTTTTTTCTCTATGGTTTGTTTTTTCTTCAAGTAGCCCTAAGCAGAGACTGTGGAAAAGCACTTTCATTAAAAGGGGTTGCCAATCTTCCAATAAATTACGAGTTTCTGAAATACCAGCAAATATTTTTTCACCCAATCTTGATGATACGTGGTCGTAATGACAAGTACACAAATCCCACTTGGCTCACCAAATTTTGTACTTCTTGGTGGAAGCGTTCGTTTACAGTTGCAGTTTTTATTTTTGGTTTCACTCTGTTTTCTGCTATATAGATAGATGAATTTGGAACTCTAAATCCAACATGGTTTGTAGTAGCTCTTTGAAACTTGACAAAATAAAGGAGTTCTCAGTTTTTTCTCTATGGTTTGTTTCCTCTTCAAGTAGCCCTAGGCACAGACTTTGGAATAGCACTTTCATTGAGAGGGGTTGCCAAGCTTCTAAGAAATAACGAGTTTCCGAAATACCAGCAAATATTTTTTCACCCAATCTTGATGATACTTGGTGGTAATGATGATTACACAAATCCCACTTGGCTCACCAAATTTTGTTCTTCTAGGTTGAAGCGTTCGTCCAGAGTAGTCGTTTTTATATTTAGGTTTCCCTCTGTTGTCTCCTATATAGATAGATGAATTTGGAACACTAAATGCAACATGGTTTGTAGTAGCTCTTTGAAACTTGACAAAATAACGGACTTCTCAGTTTTGTCTCTATGGTTGTTTCCTCTTCAAGTAGCCCTAGGCACAGACTGTGGAAAAGCACTTTCATTGAGAGGGGTTGCCAACTTCTAAGAAATAACGAGTTTCCGAAATACCAGCAAATATGTTTTCACCCAGTCTTGATGTTACTTGGTGGTAATGATCAGTACACAAATCCCACTTGGTCACCAAAATTTGTTCTTCTAGGTTGAAGCGTTCGTCTACAGTAGTCGTTTTTATTTTAGGTTTCCCTCTGTTCTCTCTATATAGATAGATGAATTTGAAACTCTAAATCCAACATGGTTTATAGTCGCTCTTTGAAACATGATGAAAAAAAGTAGTTCTCAGTTTTGTCTCTATGGTTTGTTTCCTCTTCAAGTAGCCCTAAGCAGAGAATGTGGAAAAGCACTTTCATTGAAAGGGGTTGCCAAGCTCCCAAAAAATAACGAGTTCTCGAAATACCAGCAAATATTTTTTCACCCAGTCTTGATGATACTTGGTGGTAATGATCAGTACAAAAATCCGACTTGGCTCACCAAATTTTGTTCTTCTAGGTTGAAGCGTTCGTCTACAGTAGTCGTTTTTATATTTAGGTTTCCCTCTGTTCTCTCCTATATAGATAGATGAATTTGGAACTCTAAATCCAACATGGTTTGTAGTAGCTCTTTGAAACTTGACAAAATAAAGGACTTCTCAGTTTTGTCTCTATGGTTTGTTTCCTCTTCTAGTAGCCCTAGGCTCAGACTGTGGAGAAGAACTTTCATTGAAAATGGTTGCCAAGCTTCCAAGAAATAACGAGTTTCCTAAATACCAGCAAAATTTTTTCACCCAATCTTGATGATACGTGGTGGTAAAGACAAGTACACAAATCCCACTTTCTCACCAAATTTTGTTCTTCTAGTTTGAAGTGTTCCTTTACACTAGCAGTTTATATTTTTAGGTTTCCCTCTGTTCTCTCCTATATAGATAAATGAATTTGGAACTCTAAATCCAACATGGTTTGTAGTAACTCTTTGAAACTTGACAAAAAATAATGGTTCGCAGTTTTGTCTCTACCATTTGTTTCCTCTTCAAGTAGCCCTAAGCAGAGACTGTGGAAAAGCGCTTGAATTGAAAGGGGTTGAAAAGCTTCCAAGAAATTACGATTTTCTGAAATATCAGCAAATATTTTTTCAGCCAATCTTGATGATACGTGCTGGTAATGATCAGTACACAAATCCCACTTGGCTCACCAAATTGTGTTCTTCTAGGAAGAAGCGTTCGTCTACAAGAGCAGTTTATATATTTAGGTTTTCCTCTGTTCTCTCATATAGATAGATGAATTTGGAACTCTAAATCCAAATGGTTTGTATTATCTCTTTGAAACTTGACAAAATAAAGGAGTTCTCAGTTTTGTCTCTATGGTTTGTTTCCTCTTCAAGTAGCCCTAGCCACAGACTGTGGAAAGCACGTTCATTCAGAGGGGTTTCAAGCATCTAAGAAATAACGAGTTTTCGAAATACCAGCAAATATTTTTTCACCCAATCTTGATGATACTTGGCGGTATTGATCAGTACAAAAATCCCACTTGGCTCACCAAATTTTGTTCTTCTATGTTGAAGCGTTCGTCTACAGTAGCAGTTTTATATTTAGGTTTTCCTCTGTTCTCTCCTATATAGATAGTTGAATTTGGAACTGTAAATCCTACATGGTTTCTAGAAGCTTTTTGAAACTTGACAAAACAAAGGAGATCTCAGTTTTGTCTTTATGGTTTGTTTCCTCTTCTAGTAGCCCTAGGCACAGACTGTGGAGAAGAACTTTCTTTGAAAAAGTTTGCCAAGCTTCCAAGAAATAACCAGTTGCCGAAATAGCAGCAAAATTTTTTTCACCCAATCTTGATGATACGTGGTGGAAAAGACAAGTACACAAATCCCACTTGGCTCACCAAATTTTGTTCTTCTAGTTTGAAGTGTTCGTTTACACGAGCAGTTTATATTTTTAGGTTTCCCTCTATTCTCTCCTATATAGATAGATGAATTTGGAACTGTAAATTCAACATGGTTTGTAGTAGCTCTTTGAAACTTGACAAAATAAAGGAGTTCTCAGTTTTGTCTCTAAGGTTTGTTTCCTTTTCAAGTAGCCTAGGCACAGACTGTGGAAAAGCAATTTGATTGAGAGGGGTTGCCAAGTCTAAGAAATAACGAGTTACCGAAATACCAGCAAATACTTTTTCAGCCAATCTTGACGATACTTGTTGGTAATGATCAGTGCACAAATCCCACCTTCTCACCAAATTTTGTTCTTCTATGTTGAAGCGTTCGTCTACAGTAGCAATTTTTATATTATGTTTCACTCTGTTCTCTCCTATATAGATAGATGAATTTGGAACTGTAAATCCAATATAGTTTGTAGTAGCTCTTGGAAACTTGACAAAATAAAGGAGTTATCAGTTTTATCTCTATGCAAGTTTCATCTTCAAGTAGCCCTAGGCACAGACTGTGGAAGAGAACTTTCATTGAGAAGGGTTGCAAAGCTTCTAAGAAATAACGAGTTTCCGAAATACCAGCCAAAATTTTTTCACCCAATCTTGATGATACGTGGTGGTAAAGATAAGTAAACAAATCCCACTTGGCTCTCCAAATTTTGTTCTTCTAGTTTGAAGTGTTCGTTTTCACTAGCAGTTTATATTTTTAGGTTTTTCTCTGTTCTCTCCTACATTCAGAGATGAATTTGGAACTCTAAATCCAACATGTATTGTAGTAGCTCTTTGAAACTTGACACAATAAAGGAGTTCTCAGTTTTGTCTCTATGGTTTGTTTCCTCTTCTAGTAGCCCTAGGCACAACTGTAGAAAAGCACGTTCATTGAGAGGGGTTGCCAAGCTTCTAAGAAATGTCGATTTCCGAAATACCAGCAAATATTTATTCACCCAATCTTGATGATACTTTGCGGTAATGATCAGTACAAAAATCCCACTTGGCGCACAAAATTTTGTTCTTTTAAGTTGAAGCTTTCGTCTACAGTAGTCATTTTTATATTTAGGTTTCCCTCTGTTCTCTCCTATATAGATAGATGAATTTGGAACTCTAAATCCAACATGGTTTGAGTTGCTCTTTGAAACTTGACAAAATAAAGGAGATCTCAGTTTTGTCTCTATGGTTCGTTTCCTCTTCAAGTAACCATAAGCAGAGACTGTGGAAAAGCACTTTCATTGAGAGGGGTTTCCAAGCTTCTAAGAAATAACGAGTTTCCGAAAAACCAGCAAATATTTTTTACCCAGGCTTGACGATACCTGGTGGTAATGATCAGTGCACAAATCCCACTTGACTCACCAAATTTTGTTCTTCAAAGTTGAAGCGTTCGTTTTCAGTAGCATTTTTTATTTTTAGGTTTCAAGCTGTTCTCTCCTATATAGTTAGATGAATTTGGAACTCTAAATCCAACATGGTTTGTAGTAGCTAGTTGAAACTTGACAAAATAAAGGAGTTCTCAGTTTTGTCTCTATTGTTTGTTTCCTCTTCAAGTAGCCCTAGGCACAGACTGTGGAAAAGCACTTTCATTGAGAGGGGTTGCCAAGCTTCTAAGAAATGTCGATTTCCGAAATACCAGCAAATATTTTTCACGCAATCTTGATGATACTTGGTGGTAATGATCAGTACAAAAATCCCACTAGGCTCACCAAAGTTTGTTCTTCTATGTTGAAGAGTTCTTCTACAGTAGCAGTTTTTGTATTTAGGTTTCCCTCTGTTCTCCCCTATATAGATAGATGAATTTGGAACTCTAAATCCAACATTGTTTGTAGTGGCTCCTTGAAACTTGACAAGATAAAGTAGTTCTCAGTTTTGTCTTTATGGTTTCTATCCTCTTAACGTAGCCCTAGGCACAGACTGTGGAAAAGCACTTTCATTGAGAGGGGTTGCCAAGCTTCTAAGAAATAACGAGTTTCCGACATACCAGCAAATATTTTTTCACCCAATCTTGATGGTACTTGGCAGTAATGGTCTGTACACAAATCCCACTTGGCTCAACAAATTTTGCTCTTCTAATTTGAAGTGTTCGTCTACAGTAGCAGTTTTTATATTTAGGTTTCCCTCTAGTCTCTCATATATAGATAAAAGAATTTGGAACTCTAAATCCAACATGGTTTGTAGTAGCTCTTTGAAACTTGACAAAATAAAGGAGTTCTCAGTTTTGTCTCTGTGGTTTGTTTCCTCTTCAAGTAGCCCTAGGCACTGACTGTGGAAAAGCACTTACATTGAGAGGGGTTGCCAAGCTTCTATGAAATAACGAGTTTCCGAAATACCAGCAAATATTTTTTCACCCAATCTTGATGATACGTGGTGGTAATGATCACTGCACAAATCCCTCTTGGCTCACCAAATTTTTTTCTTCTCGGTTGAAGCGTTCGTTTACAGTAGCAGTTTATATTTTTAGGTATCTCTCTCTTCTCTCCTATATAGATAGATGAATTTGGAACTCTAAATCCAACATGGTTTGTAGTAGCTCTTTGAAACTTGACAAAATAAAGGAGTTCTCAGTTTTGTCTCTGTGGTTTGTTTCTTCTTCAAGTAGCCCTAGGAACAGACTGTGGAAAAGCACTTTCATTGAGAGGGGTTGCCAAGCTTCTAAGAAATTACGAGTTTCCGAAATACCAGCAAATATTATTTGACCCAATCTGGATGATACGTGGTGGTAATGACGGGTACAGAAATCCCACTTGCCTCACCAAATTTTGTTCTTCTAGGTTGAAGCGTTCGTCTAGAGTAGCAGATTTTATTTTTAGGTTTCACTCTGTTCTCTTTTATATCGATAGATGAATTTGGAACTCTAAATCCAACATGGTATGTAGTAGCTCTTTGAAACTTGACAAACTAAAGGAGTTCTCAGTTTTTTCTCCATGGTTTGTTTCCTCTTCAGGTAGCCCTAGACACAGACTGTGGAAAAGCACTCTCATTGAGAGGGGTTGCCAAGCTTTTAAGAAATAACGAGTTTCCGAAATATCCTCAAATAATTGTTCACCCAATCTTGATGATCCTTGGTGGTAATGATCAGTACACAAATCCCACTTGGCTCACCAAATTTTGTTCTTCTAGGTTGAAGCGTTCGTACAGTAGCAGTTTTTATATTTAGGTTTCACAATGTTCTCTCCTATACAGATACATGTATTTGGAACTCTAAATCCAACATGGTTCATAGTAGCTCTTTGAAACTAGACAAAATAAAGGAGTTCTCAGTTTTTTCTCTATGGTTTCTTTTCTCTTCAAGTAGACTTAGGCACAGACTGTGGAAAAGCACTTTCATTAGAGGGGTTGCCAAGCTTCTAAGAAATAACGAGTTTCCGAAATACCAGCAAATATTTTTTCACCCAATCTTGATGATACTTGGTGGTAATGATCGGTACACAAATCCCACTTGGCTCACCAAATTTTGTTCTTCTAGTTTGAAGCGTTCTTTTACAGTAGCAGTTTATATTTTTAGGGTTCCCTCTGTTCTCTCCTATATAGATAGATTAATTTGGAACTCTAAATCCAACATGGTTTGTAGTAGCTCTTTGAAACTTGACAAAATAACGGAGTTATCATTTTGTCTATGGTTTGTTTCCTCTTCAAGTAGCCCTAGGCACAGACTGTAGAAAAGCACTTTCATTGAGAGGGGTTGCCAAGCTTCTAAGAAATAACGAGTTTCCGAAATACCAGCAATAATTTTTTAACCCAATCTTGATGGTACTTGGTGGTAATGATCAGTACACAAATTCCACTTGGCTCAACAAATTTTGTTCTTCTAGGTTGAAGCGTTCGTCTAGAGTAGCAGTTTTTATATTTAGGTTTCACTCTGTTCTCTCCTATACAGATAGATGAATTTGGAAGTCTAAATCCAACATGGTTTGTAGTAGCTCTTTGAAACTTGACAAAATAAAGGAGTTCTCAGTTTTGCCTCTATGGTTTGTTTCCTCTTCAAGTAGCCCTAGGCACAAACTGTGGAAAAGCACGTTCATTGAGAGGGGCTGCCAAGCATCTAACAAATAACGAGTTTCTGAAATACCCGCAAATATTTTTTCACCCAATCTTGATGATGCTTGGTGGTAATGATCAGTACCCAAATCCCACTTGGCTCACCAAATTGTATTCTTCTTGGTTGAAGCGTTCGTCTACAGTAGCCGTTTTTATATTTAGGTTGTTGTCTGTTCTCTCTTATATAGATAGATGAATTTGGAACTCTAAATCCAACATGGTTTGTAGTAGGTCTTTGAAACTTGAAAAAATAAAGGAGTTCTCAGTTTTGTCTCTATGGTTTGTTTCCTCTTCAAGTAGTCCTAGGCACAGACTTTGGAAAAGCACTTTCATTGAGAGGGGTGGCCAAGCTTCTAAGAAATAAAGAGTTTCGGAAATACCAGCAAATATTTTTTCACCCAATCTTGATGATACATGGTGGTAATGATCAGTACACAAGTCCCACTGGGCTAACCAAATTTTGATCTTCTAGGTTGAAGCATTCGTTCCCAATAGCAGTTTTTATTTTTAGGTTTCACTCTGTTCTCTCCTATATAGATAGATGATTTTGGAACTTTAAATCCAACATGGTTTGTATTAGCTCTTTGAAACTTGACAAAATAAAGGAGTTCTCAGTTTTGTCTCTATGGTTTGTTTCCACATCAAGTAGCCTTAGGCACAGACTGTGGAAAAGCACTTTCATTGAAAGGGGTTGCGAAGCTTCTAAGAAATAACGAGTTCCCGAAATACCAGCAAATATTCTTGCACCCAATCTTTATGATACTTGGTGGTAATGATCAGTACACAAATACCACATGGCTCACCAAATTTTGGTCTTCTAGGTTGAAGCGTTCACCAACAGTAGCAGTTTTTATATTTAGGTTTCCCTCTGTTCTCTCCTATATAGATAATGAATTTGGAACTCTAAATCCAACATGGTTTGTAGTAGCTCTTTGAAACTTGACAAAATAATGGAGTTCTCAGTTTTGTCTCTGAGGTTTGTTTCCTCTTCAAGTAGCCCTAGGCACAGACTGTAGAAAAGCACTTTCAGTGAGAGTGGTTGCCAAGCTTCTAAGAAATAACGAGTTTCCGAAATACCAGCAAATATTTTTTCACCCAATCTTGATGATACTTGGTGGTAATGATCAGTACACAAATCACACTTGGCTCAACAAATTTTTTTCTTCTAGGTTGAAGCGTTCATCTACAGTAGCAGTTTTTATATTTAGGTTTCCTGTTTTCTCTCCTATATACATAGATGAATTTGGAACTCTAAATCCAACATGGTTTCTAGTAGCTCTTTGAAACGTGACAAAATAAAGCTGTTCTCAGTTTTTTATCTATGGTTTGTTTCCTCTTCAAGTACCCCTAGGCACACACTGTGGAAAAGCACTTTCATTGAGAGGAGTTGGCAAGCTTCTAAGAAATAAAAGTTTCCGAAATACCAGCAAATACTTTTTCACCCAATATTGATGATACGTGGTGGTAATGATCAGTACACAAATCCCACTTGGCTCACCAAATTGTGTTCTTCTAGGTTGAAGCATTCGTCTACAGTAGCAGTTTTTATATGTACGTTTCACTCTGTTCTCTCTTATATAGATAGATGAATTTGGAACTCTAAATCCGACAAGGTTTGTAGTAGCTCTTTGAAACTTGACAAAAAAGGAGTTCTCAGTTTTGTCTCTATGGTTTGTTTCCTCTTCATGTAGTCCTAAGCAGAGACTCTGGAAAAGCAATTTCATTGAAAGGGTTTGGCAAGCTTCCCAGAATTTACGAGTTTCCGAAACACCAGCAAATATTTTTTCACTCCATTTTGATGATACATGGTGGTAACGACAAGTACACAAATCCCACGTGGCTCACCAAATTTTCTTCTTCTAGGTTGAAGCGTTCGTTTACAGTAGGAGTTTTTATTTTTAGGTTTCACGCTGTTCCCTCCTATATAGATAGATGAATTTGGAACTCTAAATCCAACATGGTTTGTATTAGCTCTTTGAAACTTGACAAAATAACGGAGTTATCAGTTTTGTCTATTGTTTGTTTCCTCTTCAAGTAGCCCTAGGCACAGACTGTAGAAAAGCACTTTCAGTGCGAGGGGTTGCCAAGCTTCTAAGAAATAACGAGTTTCCGAAATACCAGCAAATATTTTTTCACCCAATCTTGATGATACATGGTGGTAATGATCAGTACACAAATCCCACTTGGCTCATCAAATTTTGTTCTTCTAGGTTGAAGCGTTCGTCTACAGTAGCAGTTTTTATATGTAGTTTTCCCTCTGTTCTCTCCTATATAGATAGATGATTTTGGAAGTCTAAATCCAACATGGTTTGTAGTAGCTCTTAGAAACTTGACAAAAAAGGAGTTCTCAGTTTTGTGTCTATGGTTTGTTTCCTCTTCAAGTAGTCCTAAGCACAGACTGTGGAAAAGCACTTTCTTTGAAAGGGGTTGCCAAGCTTCCAAGAAATAACGAGTTTCTGAAATACCAGCAAATATTTTTTCACCCAATCTTTATGATACTTGGTGGTAATGATCGGTACACAAATCCCACTTGGCTCACCAAATTTTGTCTTTCTAGGTTGAAGCGTTCGTTTACAGTAGCAGTTTATATTTTTAGGATTCCCTCTGTTCTCTCCTATATAGATAGATGAATTTGAAACTCTAAATCCAACATGGTTTGTAGTAGCTCTTTGAAACTTGAAAAAATAAAGGAGTTCTCAGTTTTCTCTCTGTGGTTTGTTTCCTCTTCAAGTAGCCCTAGCCACAGACTGTGGAAAAGCACTTTCATTGAAAGGGGTTGCCAAGCTTCTTAGAAATTACGAGTTTCCGAAGTACCAGCAAATATTTTTTCACCCAATCTTGATGATACGTGGTGGTAATGACAATTAAACAAATCCCACTTGGCTCACCAAATTTTGTTCTTCAAATTTGAAGCGTTCGTTTGCAGTAGCAGTTTATGTTTTTAGGGTTCCCTCTGTTCTCTCCTATATAGATAGATTATTTTGGAACTCTAAATCCAACATGGTTTGTAGTAGCTCTTAGAAACTTGACAAAAAAAGGAGTTCTCATTTAGGTCTCTATGGTTTGTTTCCTCTTCATGTAGCCCTAAGCAGAGACTGTGGAAAAGAAATTTCATTGAAAGGGGTTGCCAAGCTTCCAAGAAATTACGAGTTTCCGAAATACCAGCAAATATCTTTTCACCAATCTTTATGATACATGGTGGTAATGAAAAGTACACAAATCCCACGTGGCTCACCAATTTTTGTTCTTCTAGGTTGAAGCGTTCATTTACAGTAGCATTTTTTATTTTTAGGTTTCACTCTGTTCCCCACTATATAGATAGATGAATTTGGAACTCTAAATACAACATGGTTTGTAGTAGCTCTTTGAAACTTGACAAAATAAAGGAGTTCTCACTTTCGTCTCTATGGTTTGTTTCCTCTTCAAGTAGCCCTAGGCACAGACTGTGGAAAAGCACTTTCATTGAGAGGGGTTGCCAAGCTTCTAAGAAATAACGAGTTTCTGAAATACCAGCAAATATTTTTTCACCCAATCTTGATGATACTTGGTGGTAATGATCAGTACAAAAATCCCACTTGGCTCACCAAATTTTGTTCTTCTAGGTTGAAGCGTTCGTCTACAGTAGCAGTTTTTATATTTAGGTTTCCCTCTGTTCTTTCCTATATAGATAGATAAATTTTGAACTCTAAATCCTACATGGTTTGTAGTAGCTCTTTGAAACTTGACAAAATAAAGTAGTTCTCTCTGTGGTTTGTTTCCTCTTCAAGTAGCCCTAGGCACAGACTTTGGAAAGCACTTTCATTTTGAGGGGTTGCCAAACTTCTATGAAATATCGAGTTTCCGAAATACCAGCAGATATTTTTTCACCCAATCTTGATGATACTTGGTGGTAATGATCAGTACACAAATCAAACTTGACTCAGCAAATTTCGTTCTCCTAGGTTGAAGCGTTCGTCTAGAGTAGCAGTTTTTATATTTAGGTTTCACTCTGTTCTCTCCTATACAGATAGATGAATTTGGAAGTCTAAATCCAACTTGGTTTGTAGTAGCTCCTTGAAACTTGACAAAATAAAGGAGTTCTCAGTTTTGCCTCTATGGTTTGTTTCCTCTTCAAGTAGCCCTAGGCACAAACTGTGGAAAAGCACTTTCATTGAGAGGGGCTGCCAAGCTTCTAACAAATAACAAGTTTCTGAAATACCAGCAAATATTTTTTCACCCAATCTTGATGATACTTGGTGGTAATGATCAGTACACAAATGCCACTTGGCTCATCAAATTTTGTTCTTCTAGGTTGAAGCGTTCGTCTACACTAGCAGTTTTTATTTTTAGGTTTCAAGCTGTTCCCTCCTATATAGATAGATGAATTTGGAATTCTAAATACAACAAGGTTTGTAGTAGCTCTTTGAAACTTGTCAAAATAAAGGAGTTCTCAGTTTTGTCTCTATGGTTTGTTTCCTCTTCAAGTAACCCTAGGCACAGACTGTGGAAAAGCACTTTCATTGAAAGGGGTTGCCAAGCTTCGTAGAAATTACGAGTTTCCGAAATACCAGCAAATATTGTTTCACCCAATCTGGATGATACGTGGTGGTAATGACAGGTACACAAATCCCACTTGCATCACCAAATTTTGTTCTTCTAGGTTGTAGTGTTCGTTTACAGTAGCAGTTTTTATTTTTAGGCTTCACTCTGTTATCTTTTATATAGATAAATGAATTTGGAAGTATAAATCCAACTTGGTTTGTAGTAGCTCTTTGAAACTTGACAAAATAAAGAAGTTCTCCGTTTTGTCTCTATGGTTTCTTTCCTCTTCAAGTAGCCCTAGGCACAGACTGTGGAAAAGCACTTTCATTAGAGGGGTTGCCAAGCATCTAAGAAATAACGAGTTTCTGAAATACCAGCAAATACTTTTTCACCCAAAATTGATGATACGTGGTGGTAATGTCAGGTACACAAATCCCACTTTTCTCACCAAATTTTGTTCTTCTAGGTTGAAGTGTTGGTTTAAAGCAGCAGTTTTTATTTTTAGGTTGCACTCTGTTCTCTCCTATATAGATAGATTAATTTGAAACTCTAAATCCAACATGGTTTGTAGTAGCTCTTTTAAACTTGACAAAATAAAGGAGTTCTCAGTTTTGTCTCTATAGTTTGTTTCCTCTTCAAGTAGCCCTAGGCACAGAGTGTGGAAAAGCACATTCATTGAGAGGGGTTGCCAAGCTTCTAAGAAATAACGAGTTACCGAAATACCCGCAAATATTTTTTCACCCAATCTTGATGATACTTGGTGGTAATGATCAGTACACAAATCCCACTTGGCTCATCAAATTTTGTTCTTCTAGGTTGAAGCGTTCGTCTACAGCAGCAGTTTTTATATGTAGGTTTCCCTCTGTTCTCTCCTATATAGATAGATGATATTGGAAGTCTCAATCCAACATGGTTTGTAGTAGCTCTTAGAAACTTGACAAAAAAGGAGTTCTCAGTTTTGTCTCTATGGTTTGTTTCCTCTTCATGTAGTCCTAAGCAGAGACTTTGGAAAAGCAATTTCATTGAAAGGGTTTGGCAAGCTTCTCAGAAATTACGAGTTTCCGATACACCAGCAAATATTTTTTCACTCAATTTTGATGATACATGGTGGTAATGACAAGTACACAAATCCCACGTGGCTCACCAAATTTTGTTCTTCTAGGTTGAAGCGTTTTTTAACAGTAGCAGTTTATATTTTTAGGTTCCACGCTGTTCACTCCTATATAGATAGATGAATTTGGAACTCTAAATCCAACATGGTTTTTAGTAGCTCTTTGAAACTTGTCAAAATAAAGGAGTTCTCAGTTTTGTCTCCATGGTTTGTTTTCTTTTCAAGTAGCCCTAGGCACAGACTGTGGAAAAGCACTTTCATTAGAGGTGTTGCAAGGCTTCTAAGAAATAATGATTTTCCGAAATTCCAGTAAATATTTTTTCACCCAATCTGGATGATACGTGGAGGTAATGACAGGTACACAAATCCCACTTGCCTCACCAAATTTTGTTCTTTAGGTTGAATTGTTCGTTTATTGTTGCAGTTTATATTTTTAGGTTTCACTCTGTTCTCTTTTATATACATAGATGAATTTGGAACTCTAAATCCAACCTGGTGTGTAGTAGCTCTTTGAAACTTGACAAACTAAAGGAGTTCTCAGTTTTGTCTCTATGGTTTGTTTCCTCTTCAGGTAGCCCTAGGCACAGACTGTGGAAAAGCACTTTCATTGAGAAGGGTTGCCAAGCTTTTAAGAAATAACGAATTTCCGAAATACCAGCAAATAATTTTTCACCCAATCTTGATGATCCTTGGTGGTAATCATCAGTACACAAATCCCACTTGGCTCACCAAATTTTGTTCTTCTAGGTTGAAGCGTTCGTATACAGTAGCAGTTTTTATATTTAGGTTTCACACTGTTCTCTCCTATACAGATATATATATTTGGAACTCTAAATACAGCATGGTTCGTAGTAGCTCTTTGAAACTTGACAAAATAAAGGAGTTCTAAGTTTTGTCTCTATGGTTTGTTTCCTCTTCAAGTAGCCCTAGGCACAGACTGTGGAAAAACACTTTCATTAGAGGGGTTGCCAAGCTTCAAAGAAATAACGAGTTTCCGAAATACCAGCAAATATTTTTTCACCCAATCTTGATGATACTTGGTGGTAATGATCGGTACACAAATCCCACTTGGCTCACCAAATTTTGTTCTTCTAGTTTGAAACGTTCTTTTACAGTAGCCGTTTATATTTTTAGGGTTCCCTCTGTTCTCTTCTATATAGATAGATGAATTTGGAACTCTAAATCCCACATGGTTTGTAGTAGGTCTTTGAAACTTGACAAAATAAAGGAGTTCTCAGTTTTTTCTCTATGGTTTGTTTCTTCTTCAAGTAGCCCTAGGCACAGACTGTGGAAAAGCACTTTCATTGAGAGGGGATGCCAAGCTTCTAAGAAATAACGAGTTTCCGAAATACCAGCAAATATTTTTCCCCCAATCTTTATGATACGGGGTGGTAATGATCAGTAAATAAATCCCACTTGGATCACCAAATTTTGTTCTTGTAGGTTGAAGCGTTCGTTTACAGTAGCAGTTTTTATTTTTTAGGTTTCACTCTGTTCTCTCCTATATAGATAGATGAATTTGGAACTCTAAATCCAACATGGTTTGTAGAGGCTCTTTGAAACTTGACAAAATAAAGGAGTTCTCAGTTTTGTCTCTATGGTTTGTGTCCTCTTCAAGTAGCCCTAGGCACAGACTGTGGAAAAACACTTTCATTGAGAGGGATTGCCAAGCTTCTAAGAAACAACGAAATTCCGCAATACCAGCAAATATTTTTTTTCCAAATCTTCATGATACTTAGTGGTAATGATCAGTACACAAATCCCACTTGGCTCATCAAATTTTGTTCTTCTAGGTTGAAGCATTCGTCTACAGTAGCAGTTTTTATATTTAGGTTTCCCTCTGTTCTCTCCTATATAGATAGATGAATTTGGAACTCTAAATCCAACATGGTTTGTAGTAGCTCTTAGAAACTTAACAAAAAAAGGGTTCTCAGTTTTGTCTCTATGATTTGTTTCCTCTTCAAATAGCCCTAAGCAGAGACTGTGTAAAAGCACTTTCATTGAAAGGGGTTGCCAAGCTTCCAAGAAATTACGAGTTTCAGAAATGCCAGCAAATATTTTTTCACCCAATCTTCATGATACGTTGTGGTAATCATCAGTACATAAATCCCACTTGGCTCACCAAATTTTGTTCTTCTAGGTTGAAGCTTTCTTTTACAGTAGAAGTTTCTATTTTTAGGTTTCACTCTGTTCTCTCCTATATAGATAGATGAATTTGGAACTCTAAATCCAACATGGTTTGTAGTAGCTCTTTGAAACTTGACAAAATACAGGAGTTCTCAGTTTTGTCTCTATAGTTTCTTTCCTCTTCAAGTAGCCCTAGGCACAGACTGTGGAAAAGCACTTTCATTGAGAGGGGTTGCAAAGTTTCTAAGAAAAAACGAGTTTCCGATATAACCGAAAATATTTTTTCACCCAATCTTGATGACACTTGGTGGTAATGATCAGTACACAAATCCCACTTGGCTCACCAAATTTTCTTCTTCTAGTTTGAAGCGTTCGTCTACAGTAGCAATTTTAATATTTAGGTTTCACTCTGTTCTCTCCTATATAGATAGATGAAGTTGGTAATAAATCCAACATGGTTTGTAGTATTACTTTGAAAATTGAGAAAATAAAGAAGTTCTCAGTTTTGTCTCTATGGTTTGTTTCCTCTTCAAGTAGCACTAGGCAGAGACTGTGGAAAAGCACTTTCATTGAGAGGGGTTGCAAAGCTTCTAAGAAATAACGAGTTACCGAAATACCAGCAAATATTTTTTCACCCAATCTGGATGAAACGTGGTGCTAATGACAAGTACATAAATCCCACATGGCTCACCAAATTTTGTTCTTCTAGGTGAAGCGTTCATCTACAGTAGTCATTTTTATATTTAGGTTTCCCTCTGTTCTCTCCTATATAGATATATGAATTTGGAACTCTAAATCCAACATGGTTTGTAGTCGCTCTTTAAACTTGACAAAAAAAAGTACTTCTCAGTTTTGTCTCTATGGTTTGTTTCCTCTTCAAGTAGCACTAAGCAGAGACTGTGGAAAAGCACTTTCATTTAAAGGGGTTGACAAGCTTCCAAGAAATTACGAGTTTCCGAGATACCAGCAAATATTTTTTCACCCAATCTGGATGATACGTCGTGGTAATGACAAGTACACAAATCCCACTTGACTGACCAAATTTTGTTCTTCTAGGTTGAAGCGTTCATTTACAGTAGCAGTTTATAATTTTAGGTTTTACACTGTTCTCTGCTATATAGATAGATGAATTGGGAACTCTAAATCCAACATGGTTAGTAGTAGGTCCTTGAAACTTGACAAAATAAAGTAGTTCTCAGTTTTATCTCTATGGTTTGTTTCCTCTTCAAGTAGCTCTATGCACAGACTGTGGAAAAGCACTTTCATTGAAAGGGGTTGCCAAGCTTCCAAGAAATAACGAGTTTCCGAAATACCAGCAAATATTTTTTCACCCAATCTTGATGATACTTGGTTGTAATGACAAGTACACAAATCCCACTTGGCTCACCACATTTTGTTCTTCTAGGTTGAAGCGTTCGTTTACAGTAGCAGTTTATATTTTTAGGTTTCCCTCTGTTCTCTCCTATATAAATAGCTGAATTTGGAACTCTAAATCCAACATGGTTTGTAGTAGCTCTTTGAAACTTGAAAAAATAAAGGAGTTCTCAGTTTTGTCTCTATGGTTTGTTTCCTCTTCAAATAGCCTTAGCACAGACTGGGGAAAAGCACATTCATTGAGATGGGTTGAAAAGCTTCTAAGAAATAACGAGTTCTGAAATACCATTAAATATTTTTTCACGCAATCTTGATGATACGTTTTGGTAATGCTCAGTACACAAATCCCACTTGGCTCACCAAATAGTGTTCTTCTAGGTTGAAGCGTTCGTTTACAGTAGCAGTTTATACTTTTAGGTTTCCCTCTGTTCTCTCCTTATAGATAGATGAATTTGGAACTCTAAATCCAACACGGTTTGTAGTAGCTCTCTGAAACTTGACAAAATAAAGAAGTTCTCAGTTTTGTCTCTATGGTTTGTTTCCTCTTCATGTATCCCTAGACACAGACTGTGGAAAAGCACTTTCATTGAGAGGGGTTGCCAAGCTTCAAAGAAATAACGAGTTTCCGAAATACCAGCAAATATTTTTTCACCCAATCTTGATGATTCTTAGTGGTAATGATCAGTACGCCAATCCCACTTGGCTCACCAATTTTGTTCTTCTAGGTTGAAGCGTTCGTCTACAGTATCAGTTTTTACATTAGGTTTCACTCTGTTCTCTTCTATATAGATAGATGAATTTGGAACTCTAAATCCAACATGTTTTGTAGTAGGTCTTTGAAACTTGACAAAAAAAGAAGTTCTCACTTTTGTCTCTATGATTTGTTTCCTCTTCAAGTAGACCTAAGCAGAGACTGTGGAAAATCACTTTCATTGAAAGGGGTTGCCAAGCTTCCAAAAATAACGAGTTTCCGAAATACCAGCAAATATTTTTTACCCAATCTTGATCATACTTGGTGGTAATGATCGGTACATAAATCCCACTTGACTCACCAAATTTGTTCTTTTAGGTTGAAGCTTTCTTTTACAGTAGCAGTTTCTATTTTTAGGTTTCACTCTGTTCTCTCCTATACAGATAGATGAATTTGGAACTCTAAATCCAACATGGTTTGTAGTAGCTCTTTGAAACTTGACACAATAAAGGAGTTCTCAGTTTTGTCTCTATAGTTTCTTTCCTCTTCAAGTAGCCCTAGGCACAGACTGTGGAAAAGCACTTTCATTGAGAGGGGTTGCAAAGCTTCTAAGAAATAACGAGTTTCCGATATAACCGAAAATATTTTTTCACCCAATCTTGATGATACTTGGTGGTAATGATCAGTACACAAATCCTACTTGGCTCACCAAATTTTCTTCTTCTAGTTTGAAGCGTTCGTCTACAGTAGCAATTTTAATATTAAGTTTCACTCTGTTCTCTCCTATATAGATAGATGAAGTTGGTAATAAATCCAACATGGTTTGTAGTATTACTTTGAAAATTGAGAAAATAAAGAAGTTCTCAGTTTTGTCTCTATGGTTTGTTTCCTCTTCAAGTAGCACTAGGCAGAGACTGTGGAAAAGCACTTTCATTGAGAGGGGTTGCAAAGCTTCTAAGAAATAACGAGTTACCGAAATATCAGCAAATATTTTTTCACCCAATCTGGATGAAACGTTGTGCTAATGACAAGTACATAAATCCCACATGGCTCACCAAATTTTGTTCTTCTAGTTTGAAGCATTCATCTACAGTAGTCATTTTTATATTTAGGTTTCCCTCTGTTCTCTCCTATATAGATAGATGAATTTGGAACTCTAAATCCAACATGGTTTGTAGTCGCTCTTTGAAACTTGACAAAAAAAAGTACTTCTCAGTTTTGTCTCTATGGTTTCTTTCCTCTTCAAGTAGCACTAAGCAGAGACTGTGGAAAAGCACTTTCATTTAAAGGGGTTGCCAAGCTTCCAAGAAATTACAAGTTTCCGAGATACCAGCAAATATTTTTTCACCCAATCTGGATGATACGTCGTGGTAATGACAAGTACACAAATCCCACTTGACTGACCAAATTTTGTTCTTCTAGGTTGAAGCGTTCATTTAGAGTAGCAGTTTATATTTTTAGGTTTCACACTGTTCTCTCCTATATAGATAGATGAATTTGGAACTCTAAATCCAACATGGTTAGTAGTAGGTCCTTGAAACTTGACAAAATAAAGTAGTTCTCAGTTTTGTCTCTATGGTTTGTTTCCTCTTCAAGTAGCTCTAGGCACAGACTGTGGAAAAGCACTTTCATTGAAAGGGGTTGCCAAGCTTCCAAGAAATAACGAGTTTCCGAAATACCAGCAAATATTTTTTCACCCAATCTTGATGATACTTGGTTGTAATGACAAGTACACAAATCCCACTTGGCTCACCACATTTTGTTCTTCTAGGTTGACGCGTTCGTTTACAGTAGCAGTTTATATTTTTAGGTTTCCCTCTGTTCTCTCCTATATAAATAGCTGAATTTGGAACTCTAAACCCAACATGGTTTGTAGTAGCTCTTTGAAACTTGAAAAAATAAAGGCGTTCTCAGTTTTGTCTCTATGGTTTGTTTCCTCTTCAAGTAGCCCTTTTCATAGACTGTGGAAAAGCACTTTCATTGAGAGGGGTTGCCAAGCTTCTAAGAAATAACGAGTTTTAGAAATACCAGGAAATATTTTTTCACCCAATCTTGATGATACGTGGTGGTAATGACAAGTACACAAATCCCACTTGGCTCACCAAATTGTGTTCTTCTAGGTTTAAGCGTTCGTTTACAGTAGCAGTTTTTATTTTTAGGTTTCACTCTGTTCTTTTTTATATAGATAAATGATTTGGAACTCTAAATCCAACATGGATTGTAGTAGCTCTTTGAAACTTGACAAAATGAAGAATTTCTCAGTTTTGTCTCTATGTTTTGTTTTCTCTTCAAGTAGCCCTAGTCATAGACTGCGGAAAAGCACGTTGATTGACAGGGGTTGCCAGGCTTCTAAGAAATAACGAGTTTCCGAAATACCAGGAAATGTTTTTTCACGGAATCTTGATGATACTTGGTGTTAATGACAAGTACACAAATCCCACTTGGCTCACCAAATTTTGTTCTTCTAGGTTGAAGCGTTCGTTTACAGTAGCAGTTTATATTTTTAGGTTTCCCTCTGTTCTCTCCTATATAGATAGATGAATTTGGAACTCTAAATCCCACATGGTTTGTAGTAGCTCTTTGAAACTTGAAAAATAAAGGAGTTCTCAGTTTTGTCTCTATGATTTGTTTCCTCTTCATGTAGCCCTAAGCAGAGACTGTGGAAAAGCACTTTCATTGAAAGGGTTTGCAAAACTCCCAAGAAATTACGGGTTTGCGAAATACCAGCATACATTTTTTCACCCAATCTTGATGATACTTGGTGGTAATGGCAAGTACACAAATCCCACTTGGCTCACCAAATTTTGTTTTTCTAGGTTGAAGCGATCGTTTACAGTAGCAGTTTTTATTTTTAGGTTTCACTCTGTTCTCTCCTATATAGATAGATGAATTTGGAACTCTAAAATCAACATGGTTTGTAGTAGCTCTCTGAAACTTGACAAAATAATGGAGTTCTCAGTTTTGTCTCTATTTTTTGTTTCCTCTTCAAGTAGCCCTAGGCACAGACTGTGGAAAGCACTTTCACTGAGAGTTGTTGTCAAGCTTCTAAGAAATAACGAGTTTCCAAAATACCAGCAAATATTTTTTCTCCCCATTTGATGATACTGGTGGTAATGATCAGTACACAAATCCCACTTGATCACCAAATTTGGTTCTTCTAGGTGGAAGCGTTCGTTTACAGAGGCAGTTTATATTTTTAGGTGTCCCTCTGTTCTCTCCTATATAGATAGATGAATTTGGAACTCTAAATACAACATAGTTTGTAGTAGCTCTTTGAAACTTTAAAACACAAAGTAGTTCTCAGTTTTGTCTCTATGATTTGTTTCCTCTTCAAGTAGCCTTAGGCACAGACTGGGGAAAAGAACATTCATTGAGAGGGGATGCCAAGCAAGCTTCTAAGAAATAACGAGTTTCCGAAATACCAGCAAATATTTTTTCACCCAATCTTGATGATACGTGGTGGTAATGATCAGTACACAAATGCCACTTGGCTCACCAAATTGTGTTCTTCTAGGTTGAAGCGTTCGTTTACAGTAGCAGTTTTTATTTTTAGGTTTCACTCTGTTCTCTCCCATATAGATAGATGAATTTGGAACTCTAAATCCAACATGGTTTGTAGTAGCTCTTTGAAACTTGACAAAATAAAAAAGTTCTCAGTTTTTTCTCTATGGTTTGTTTCCTCTTCAAATGGCCCCAGGGAAGGACTGGGGAAAAGCACATTCATTGAGAGGGGTTGCCAAGCTTCTAAGAAATAACGAGTTTCCGAAATACCAGCAAATATTTTTTCACCCAATCTGGATGATACGTGGTGGTAATGATCAGTACACAATTGCCACTTGGCTCACCAAATTGTGCTCTTCTAAGTTGAAGCGTTCGTTTACAGTAGCAGTTTTTATTGTTAGGATTCACTCTCTTCTCTCCCAATTAGATAGATTAATTTGGAACTCTAAATCCAACATGGTTTGTAGTAGCTTTTTGAAACTTGAAAAAATTAAGGAGTTCTCAGTTTTGTCTCTATGGTTTGTTTCCTCTTCAAGTAGCCCTAGGCACAAACTGTGGAAAAGCACTTTCATTGAAAGGGGTTGCCAAGCTTCTAAGAAATAATGAGTTTCCGAAATACCAGCAAATATTTTCTCACCCAGTCTTGATGATAATTGGTGGTAATGATCGGTACACAAATCCCACTTGACTCACCAAATTTTGTTCTTCTAGTTTGAAGCGTTAGTTTACAGTAGCAGTTTATATTTTTAGGTTTCCCTCTGTTCTCTCCTATATAGATAGATGAATTTGGAACTCTACATCCAACATGGTTTGTAGTAGCTTTTTGAAACTTGAAAAAATTAAGGAGTTCTAAGTTTTGTCTCTATGATTTATTTCCTCTTCAGTAGCCCTAAGCAGAGACTGTGGAAAACCACTTTCATTGAAAGGGGTTGCCAAGCTTCCAAGAAATTACGAGTTTCCGAAATACCAGCAAATATTTTTTCACCCAATCTTGATGATACTTGGTGGTAATGACAAGTACACAAATACCAATTGGCTCACCAAATTTTGTTCTTCTAGGTTGAAGCGTTCGGTTACAGTGGCAGTTTATATTTTTAGGTTTCCCTCTCTTCTCTGCTATATAGATAGATGAATTTGGAACTCTAAATCCAACATGGTTTGTAGTAGCTCGTTGAAACTTGACAAAATAGAAAAGTTCTCAGTTTTGTCTCTATTTGTTTGTTTCCTCTTCAAATAGCCCTAGGCACAGACAGGGGAAAAGCACATTCATTGAGAGGAGTTGCCAAGCTTCTAACAAATAACAAGTTATCGAAATACCAGCAAATATTTTTTCACCCAATCTTGATGATAATTGGTGGTAATGATTAGTACACAAATGCCACTTGGCCTACCCAATTGTGTTCTTCTAGGTTGAAGCGTTGGTTTACAATAGCAGTTTTTATTTTTATTTTTCACTCTGTTCTCTTTTATATAGATAGATGAATTTGGAACTCTAAATCCAACATGGTTTGTAGTATCTCTTTGAAACTTGAAAAAATAAAGGAGTTCTCAGTTTTGTCTCTATGGTTTGTTTAATCTTCAAGTAGCCCTATGCACAGACTGTGGAAAAGCACTTTCATTGAGAGGGTTTGCCAGGCTACTAAGAAATAACGAGATTCCGAAACACCAGCAAATATTTTTTCACCCAATCTTGATGATACTTAGTGGTTATGACAAGTACACAAATCCCACTTGGCTCACCAAATTTGGTTCTTCTAGGTTGAAGCTTTCCTTTACAGAGGCAGTTCATATTTTTAGGTGTCTCTCTGTTCTCTCCCATGTAGATAGATGAATTTGGAACTCTAAATCCAACATGGTTTGTAGTAGCTCTTTGAAACTTGAAAAAATAAAGGAGTTCTCAGTTTTGTCTCTATGCTTTGTTTCCTCTTCAAGTAGCCCTAGGCACAAAGTGTGGAAAAGCACTTACATTGAAAGGGGTTGCCAAGCTTCTAAGAAATAACGAGTTTCCGAAATACCAGCATACATTTTTTCACCCAATCTTGATGATACTTGGTGGTAATGATCGGTACATAAATCCCACTTGACTCACCAAGTTTTGTTCTTCTAGTTTGGAGCGTTAGTTTACAGTAGCAGTTTATATTTTTAGGTCTCCCTCTGTTCTCTCCTATATAGATAGATGAATTTGGAACTCTAAATCCAACATGGTTTGTAGTAGCTCTTTGAAACTTGACAAAATAAAGGAGTTCTCAGTTTTGTCTCTTTGATTTGTTTCCTCTTCAAGTAGCCCTAAGCAGAGACTGTGGAAAAGCACTTTCATTGAAAGGGGTTGCCAAGCTTCAATGAAATTACGAGTTTACGAAATACCAGCAAATATTTTTTCACCCAATCTTGATGATATTTGGTGGTCATGAAAGTACACAAATCCCACTTGGCTCACCAAATTTTGTTCTTCTAGTTTCAAGCGTTCGTTTACAGTAGCAGTTTTTATTTTTAGGTTTCACTCTGTTCTCTCCTATATAGATAGATGAATTTGGAACTCTAAAACCAACATGGTTTGTAGTAGCTCTCTGAAACTTGACAAAATGAAGGAGTTCTCAGTTTTGTCTTTATTGTTTGTTTCCTCTTCAAGTAGCCCTAGGCACAGACTGTGGAAAAGCACTTTCATTGAGAGTTGTTGCCAAGCTTGTAAGAAATAAAATTTTCCAAAATACCAGCAAATATTTTTTCACCCAATCTTGATGATACTGGTGGTAATGATCAGTACACAAATCCCACTTTACTCACCAAATATGGTTCTTCTAGGTTGAAGCGTTTGTTTACAGTAGCAGTTCATATTTTTCGGTGTCCCTCTGTTCTTTCCTATATAGGTAGATCAATTTTCCAAGCTTCTAAGAAATAACAAGTTACCGAAATACCAGCAAATATTTCTTCACCCAATCTTGATGATACTTCATGGTGATGAAGAGTACACAAATACAACTTGGCTCAACAAATTGTGTTCTTCTAGGTTGAAGCGTTGGTTTACAATAGCAGTTTTTATTTTTAGGTTTCACTCTGTTCTCTTTTATATAGATAGATGAATTTGGAACTCTAAATCCAACATGGTTTGTAGTAGCTATGAAACTTGACAAAATAAAGGAGTTCTCAATTTTGTCTCTATGGTTTGTTTCCTCTTCAAGTAGCCCTAGGCACAGACTGTGGAAAAGCACTTTCATTGAGAGTTGTTGCCAAGGTTCTAAGAAATAACGAGTTTCCAAAATACCAGCAAATATTTTTTCACTCAATCTTGATGACACTTGATGGCAATGATCGGTACACAAATCCCACTTGACTCACCAAATTTTGTTTTTCTACGTTGAAGCGTTAGTTTACAGTAGCAGTTTATATTTTTAGGTCTCCTTCTGTTCTCTCCTATATAGATAGATGAATTTGGAACTCTAAATCCAACATGGTTTGTAGTAGCTCTTTGAAACTTGACAAAATAAAGGAGTTCTCAGTTCTGTCTCTATGATTTGTTTCCTCTTCAAGTAGCCCTAAGCGGAGACTGTGGAAAAGCACTTTCATTGAAAAGGGGTTGCAAAGCTTCCAAGAAATTAAGAGTTTCCGAAATACCAGCAAATATTTTTTCACCCAATCTGGATGATACGTGGTGGTGATGACAAGTACACAAATCCCACTTGACTGACCAAATTTTGTTCTTCTAGGTTGAAGCGTTAGTTTACAGTAGCAGTTTATATTTTTAGGTCTCCCTCTGTTCTCTCCTATATAGATAGATGAATTTGGAACTCTAAATCCAACATGGTTTGTAGTAGCTCTTTGAAACTTGACAAAATAAAGGAGTTCTCTGTTTTGTCTTTTTGATTTGTTTCCTCTTAAAGTAGCCCTAAGCAGAGACTGTGGAAAAGCACTTTCATTGAAAGGGGTTGCCAAGCTTCCAAGAAATTAGGAGTTTCCGAAATACCAGCAAATATTTTTTCACCCAATCTTGATGATACTTGGTGAATGACAAGTACACAAATCCCACTTTGCTCACCAAATTTTGTTCTTCTAGGTTGAAGCGTTCGTTTACAGTAGCAGTTTTTATTTTCAGGTTTCACTCTGTTCTCTAATATATAGATAGATGAATTTGGAACTCTAAAATCAACATGGTTTGTAGTATCACTCTGAAACTTGAGAAAATAAAGGAGTTCTCAGTTTTGTCTGTATGGTTTGTTTCCTCTTCAAGTAGCACTAGGCACAGACTGTGGAAAAGCACTTTCATTGGGAGTTGTTGACAAGCTTCTAAGAAATAAAGATTTTCCAAAATACTAGCAAATATTTTTTCACCCAATCTTGATTATCCTGGTGGTAATGATCAGTACACAAATACCAAATGGCTCACCAAATTGTGTTCTTCTAGGTTGAAGCGTTCGTTTACAATAGCAGTTTTTATTTGTAGGTTTCACTCTGTTCTCTTTTATATAGATAGATGAATTTGGAACTCTAAATCCAAAATGGATTGTAGTAGCTCTTTGAAACTTTACAAAATGAAGGAGTTCTCAGTTTTGTCTCTATGTTTTGTTTCCTCTTCAAGTAGCCCTAGGCACAGACTGTGGAAAAGCACTTTCATTGAGATTGGTTGCCAGGCTTCTAAGAAATAACGAGTTTCCGAAATACCAGCAAATATTTTTTCACCCAATCTTGATGATACTTGGTGGTAATCACAAGTACACAAATCCCACTTGGCTCACCAAATTTTGTTCTTCTAGGTTGTAGCGTTTGTTTACAGTAGAAGTTTATATTTTTAGGTTTCCCTATGTTCTCTCCTATATATATAGATGAATTTGGAACTCTAAATCCAACATGGTTTGTAATAGCTCTTTGAAACTTGACAAAATAAAAAAGTTCTCAGTTTTGTCTCTATGGTTTGTTTCCTCTTCAAATAGCCCTAGGCACAGACTGGGGAAAAGCACATTCATTGAGAGGCGTTGCCAAGCTTCTAAGAAATAACGAGTTTCTGAAATACCAGCAAATATTTTTTCACCCAATCATGATGATATGTGGTGGTAATGATAAGTACACAAATGCCAATTTGCTCACTAAATTGTGTTCTTCTAGGTTGAAGCGTTCGTTTACAGTAGCAGTTTTTATTTTTAGGTTTCACTCTGTTTACTCCCATGTAGATAGATGAATTTGGAACTCTAAATCCAACATGGTTTGTAGTAGCTCTTTGAAACTTGATAAAATAAAGGAGTTCTCAGTTTTTTCTCTATGGTTTGTTTCCTCTTCAAGTAGCCCTAGGCATAGACTGTGGAAAAGAACTTTCATTGAAAGGGGTTGCCAAGCTTCCAAGAAATTACGAGTTTCCGAAATACCAGCAAATATTTTTTGACCCATTACTTGCTGGTAATGACAAGTACACAAATCCCACTTGGCTCACCAAATTTTGTTCTTCTACGTTGAAGCGTTAGTTTACAGTAGCAGTTTATATTTTTAGGTCTCCTTCTGTTCTCTCCTATATAGATAGATGAATTTGGAACTCTAAATCCAACATGGTTTGTAGTAGCTCTTTGAAACTTGACAAAATAAAGGAGTTCTCAGTTCTGTCTCTTTGATTTGTTTCCTCTTCAAGTAGCCCTAAGCACAGACTGTGGAAAAGCACTTTCATTGAGATGGGTTGTCAAGCTTCTAAGAAATAACAAGTTTCCAACATACCAGCAAATATTTTTTCACCCAATCTTGATGATACTTGGTGGTAATGATCAGGACACAAATCCCACTTGACTCATCAAGTTTGGTTCTTCTAGGTTGAAACGTTCGTTTACAGTAGCAGTTTATCTTTTTAGGTATCCCTCTGTTCTCTCCTACATAGGTAGATGAATTTGGAACTCTAAATCCAACATAGTTTGTAGTAGCTCTTTGAAACTTGACAAAATAAACTAGTTCTCAGTTTTGTCTCTATGATTTGTTTCCTCTTCTATTAGCCCTAAGCAGAGACTGTGGAAAAGCACTTTCATTGAAAGGGGTTGCCAAGCTTCCAAGAAATTAAGAGTTTCCGAAATACCAGCAAACATTTTTTCACCCAATCTGGATGATACGTGGTGGTGATGACAAGTACACAAATCCCACTTGACTGACCAAATTTTGTTCTTCTAGGTTGAAGCGTTAGTTTACAGTAGCAGTTTATATTTTTAGGTCTCCCTCTGTTCTCTCCTATATAGATAGATGAATTTGGAACTCTAAATCCAACATGGTTTGTAGTAGCTCTTTGAAACTTGACAAAATAAAGGAGTTCTCAGTTTTGTCTTTTTGATTTGTTTCCTCTTAAAGTAGCCCTAAGCAGAGACTGTGGAAAAGCACTTTCATTGAAAGGGGTTGCCAAGCTTCCAAGAAATTACGAGTTTCTGAAATACCAGCAAATATTTTTTCACCCAATCTTGATGATACTTGGTGGTAATGACAAGTACACAAATCCCACTTTGCTCACCAAATTTTGTTCTTCTATTTTGAAGCGTTCGTTTACAGTAGCAGTTTATATTTTTAGTGTCCCTTTGTTCTCTAATATAGATAGATGAATTTGGAACTTTAAATCCAACATGGTTTGTAGTAGCTCTTTGAAACTTGACAAAATAAAGGAGTTCTCAGTTTTGTGTCTATGATTTGTTTCCTCCTCAAGTATCCCTAAGTAGAGACTGTGGAAAAGCACTTTCATTGAAAGGGGTTGCCAAGCTTCCAAGAAATTACGAGTTTACGAAATAACAGCAAATATTTTTTCACCCAATCTTGATGATACTTGGTGTTAATGACAAGTACACAAATACCCCTTGACTCAAAAATTGTGTTCTTCTAGGTTGAAGTGTTCGTTTACAGTAGCAGTTTTTATTTTTAGGTTTTACTCTGTTCTCTTTTATATAGATAGATGAATTTGGAACTCTAAATCCAACATGGTTTTTAGTAGCTCTTTGAAACTTGAGAAAATGAAGGAGTTCTCAGTTTTGTCTCTATGTTTTGTTTCCTCTTCAAGTAGCCCTAGGCACAGACTGTGGAATAGCACTTTCATTGAGAGGAGTTTGCCAGGTTTCTAAGAAATAACGATTTTCCGAAATACCAGCAATATTTTTTCACCCAATCTTGATGATACTTGTTGGTAATGACAAGTACACAAATCCCCCCTGGCTCACCAAATTTTGTTCTTCTAGGTTGAAGCGTTCGTTTACGGTAGCAGTTTATATTTTTAGGTTTCACTCTGTTCTCTCTTATATAGATAGATGAATTTTAACTCTAAATCCAACATGGTTTGTAGTAGCTCTTTGAAATTTGACAAAATAAAGGAAATCTCAGTTTTCTCTCTATTGTTTGATTCCTCTTCAAGTAGCTTTAGGCACAGATTGTGGAAAAGCATTTTCATTGAGAGAGGTTGCCAAGCTTCTAAGAAATAATGAGTTTTCAAAATACCAGCAAATAAGTTTTCACCAATCTTGATGATACGTGGTGGTAATGATCAGTACACAAATCCCACTTGGCTCAACAAATTGTCTTCTTCTAGGTTGAAGTGTTGGTTTAAAGTAGCAGTTTATATTTTTAGGTTTTCCTCTGTTCTCTCCTATATAGATAGCTGAATTTGGAACTTAAAATCCAGCATGGATTGTAGTAGCGCTTGAAACTTGTCAAAAAATAGTAGTTCTCAATTTGTCTCTATGATTTCTTTCCTCTTCAAGTAGCCCTAGGCACAGACTGTGGAAAAGCACTTTCATTGAGAGGAGTTTGCCAGGTTTCTAAGAAATAACGATTTTCCGAAATACCAGCAATATTTTTTCACCCAATCTTGATGATACTTGTTGGTAATGACAAGTACACAAATCCCACTTGGCTCACCAAATTTTGTTCTTCTACGTTGAAGCGTTAGTTTACAGTAGCAGTTTATATTTTTAGGTCTCCTTCTGTTCTCTCCTATATAGATAGATGAATTTGGAACTCTAAATCCAACATGGTTTGTAGTAGCTCTTTGAAACTTGACAAAATAAAGGAGTTCTCAGTTCTGTCTCTTTGATTTGTTTCCTCTTCAAGTAGCCCTAAGCACAGACTGTGGAAAAGCACTTTCATTGAGATGGGTTGTCAAGCTTCTAAGAAATAACAAGTTTCCAACATACCAGCAAATATTTTTTCACCCAATCTTGATGATACTTGGTGGTAATGATCAGGACACAAATCCCACTTGACTCATCAAGTTTGGTTCTTCTAGGTTGAAACGTTCGTTTACAGTAGCAGTTTATATTTTTAGGTATCCCTCTGTTCTCTCCTACATAGGTAGATGAATTTGGAACTCTAAATCCAACATAGTTTGTAGTAGCTCTTTGAAACTTGACAAAATAAACTAGTTCTCAGTTTTGTCTCTATGATTTGTTTCCTCTTCTATTAGCCCTAAGCAGAGACTGTGGAAAAGCACTTTCATTGAAAGGGGTTGCCAAGCTTCCAAGAAATTAAGAGTTTCCGAAATACCAGCAAACATTTTTTCACCCAATCTTGATGATATTTGGTGGTAATGATCAGTACACATATCCCACTTGGCTCACCAAGTTTTGTTCTTATAAGTTGAAGCTTTCGTTTACAGTAGCAGTTTTTATTTTTAGTTTTCACTCAGATCTCTCCTATATAGATAGATGAATTTGGAACTCTAAATCCAACATGGTTTGTAGTACCTCTTTGAAACTTCATAAAATAAAGGAGTTCTCAGTTTTGTCTCTATGGTTTGATTCCTCTTCAAGTAGCCCTAGGCACAGACTGTGGAAAAGCACTTTCATTGAGAGCGGTTGCCAAGCTTCTAAGAAATAATGAGTGTCCGAAATTCCAGCAAATATTTTTTCACCCAATCTTAATGATACTTGGTGGTAATGACAAGTACACAAATCCCACTTTTCTCACCAAATTTTGTTCTTCTAGGTTGAAGCATTCGTCTACAGTAGCAGTTTTTATATTTACGTTTCACTCTGTTCTCTCTTATATAGATAGATGAATATGGAACTCTAAATCCAACATGGTTTGTAGTAGCTCTTTGAAGCTTGTCAAAATAAAATAGTTCTCAGTTTTGTCCCTATGGTTTGTTTCTTCTTAAAGTAGCCCTAGGCACAGACTGTGGTAAAGCACTTTCATTGAGAGGGGTTGCCAAGCTTCTAAGAAATAATGAGTTTTCAAAATAGCAGCAAATATTTTTTCACACAATCTTCATGATACGTGGTGGTAATGATCAGTACACAAATGCCACTTGGCTCACCAAATTGTGTTCTTCTAGGTTGAAGCGTTCGTTTACAGTAGCCGTTTTTATTTTTAGGTTTCACTCTCTTCTCTCCCATATAGATAGATGAATTTGGGACTCTAAATCCAACATGGTTTGTAGTAGCTCTTTGAAACTTGACAAAATAAAGGAGTTCTCAGTTCTGTCTCTTTGATTTGTTTCCTCTTCAAGTAGCCCTAAGCACAGACTGTGGAAAAGCACTTTCATTGAGATGGGTTGTCAAGCTTCTAAGAAATAACAAGTTTCCAACATACCAGCAAATATTTTTTCACCCAATCTTGATGATACTTGGTGGTAATGATCAGGACACAAATCCCACTTGACTCATCAAGTTTGGTTCTTCTAGGTTGAAACGTTCGTTTACAGTAGCAGTTTATATTTTTAGGTATCCCTCTGTTCTCTCCTACATAGGTAGATGAATTTGGAACTCTAAATCCAACATAGTTTGTAGTAGCTCTTTGAAACTTGACAAAATAAACTAGTTCTCAGTTTTGTCTCTATGATTTGTTTCCTCTTCTATTAGCCCTAAGCAGAGACTGTGGAAAAGCACTTTCATTGAAAGGGGTTGCCAAGCTTCCAAGATATTAAGAGTTTCCGAAATACCAGCAAACATTTTTTCACCCAATCTGGATGATACGTGGTGGTGATGACAAGTACACAAATCCCACTTGACTGACCAAATTTTGTTCTTCTAGGTTGAAGCGTTAGTTTACAGTAGCAGTTTATATTTTTAGGTCTCCCTCTGTTCTCTCCTATATAGATAGATGAATTTGGAACTCTAAATCCAACATGGTTTGTAGTAGCTCTTTGAAACTTGACAAAATAAAGGAGTTCTCAGTTTTGTCTTTTTGATTTGTTTCCTCTTAAAGTAGCCCTAAGCAGAGACTGTGGAAAAGCACTTTCATTGAAAGGGGTTGCCAAGCTTCCAAGAAATTACGAGTTTCTGAAATACCAGCAAATATTTTTTCACCCAATCTTGATGATACTTGGTGGTAATGACAAGTACACAAATCCCACTTTGCTCACCAAATTTTGTTCTTCTATTTTGAAGCGTTCGTTTACAGTAGCAGTTTATATTTTTAGTGTCCCTTTGTTCTCTAATATAGATAGATGAATTTGGAACTTTAAATCCAACATGGTTTGTAGTAGCTCTTTGAAACTTGACAAAATAAAGGAGTTCTCAGTTTTGTGTCTATGATTTGTTTCCTCCTCAAGTATCCCTAAGTAGAGACTGTGGAAAAGCACTTTCATTGAAAGGGGTTGCCAAGCTTCCAAGAAATTACGAGTTTACGAAATAACAGCAAATATTTTTTCACCCAATCTTGATGATACTTGGTGTTAATGACAAGTACACAAATACCCCTTGACTCAAAAATTGTGTTCTTCTAGGTTGAAGTGTTCGTTTACAGTAGCAGTTTTTATTTTTAGGTTTTACTCTGTTCTCTTTTATATAGATAGATGAATTTGGAACTCTAAATCCAACATGGTTTTTAGTAGCTCTTTGAAACTTGAGAAAATGAAGGAGTTCTCAGTTTTGTCTCTATGTCTTTGTTTCCTCTTCAAGTAGCCCTAGGCACAGACTGTGGAATAGCACTTTCATTGAGAGGAGTTTGCCAGGTTTCTAAGAAATAACGATTTTCCGAAATACCAGCAATATTTTTTCACCCAATCTTGATGATACTTGTTGGTAATGACAAGTACACAAATCCCACCTGGCTCACCAAATTTTGTTCTTCTAGGTTGAAGCGTTCGTTTACGGTAGCAGTTTATATTTTTAGGTTTCACTCTGTTCTCTCTTATATAGATAGATGAATTTTAACTCTAAATCCAACATGGTTTGTAGTAGCTCTTTGAAATTTGACAAAATAAAGGAAATCTCAGTTTTCTCTCTATTGTTTGATTCCTCTTCAAGTAGCTTTAGGCACAGATTGTGGAAAAGCATTTTCATTGAGAGAGGTTGCCAAGCTTCTAAGAAATAATGAGTTTTCAAAATACCAGCAAATAAGTTTTCACCAATCTTGATGATACGTGGTGGTAATGATCAGTACACAAATCCCACTTGGCTCAACAAATTGTCTTCTTCTAGGTTGAAGTGTTGGTTTAAAGTAGCAGTTTATATTTTTAGGTTTTCCTCTGTTCTCTCCTATATAGATAGCTGAATTTGGAACTTAAAATCCAGCATGGATTGTAGTAGCGCTTGAAACTTGTCAAAAAATAGTAGTTCTCAATTTGTCTCTATGATTTCTTTCCTCTTCAAGTAGCCCTAGGCACAGACTGTGGAAAAGCACTTTCATTGAGAGGAGTTTGCCAGGTTTCTAAGAAATAACGATTTTCCGAAATACCAGCAATATTTTTTCACCCAATCTTGATGATACTTGTTGGTAATGACAAGTACACAAATCCCACTTGGCTCACCAAATTTTGTTCTTCTACGTTGAAGCGTTAGTTTACAGTAGCAGTTTATATTTTTAGGTCTCCTTCTGTTCTCTCCTATATAGATAGATGAATTTGGAACTCTAAATCCAACATGGTTTGTAGTAGCTCTTTGAAACTTGACAAAATAAAGGAGTTCTCAGTTCTGTCTCTTTGATTTGTTTCCTCTTCAAGTAGCCCTAAGCACAGACTGTGGAAAAGCACTTTCATTGAGATGGGTTGTCAAGCTTCTAAGAAATAACAAGTTTCCAACATACCAGCAAATATTTTTTCACCCAATCTTGATGATACTTGGTGGTAATGATCAGGACACAAATCCCACTTGACTCATCAAGTTTGGTTCTTCTAGGTTGAAACGTTCGTTTACAGTAGCAGTTTATATTTTTAGGTATCCCTCTGTTCTCTCCTACATAGGTAGATGAATTTGGAACTCTAAATCCAACATAGTTTGTAGTAGCTCTTTGAAACTTGACAAAATAAACTAGTTCTCAGTTTTGTCTCTATGATTTGTTTCCTCTTCTATTAGCCCTAAGCAGAGACTGTGGAAAAGCACTTTCATTGAAAGGGGTTGCCAAGCTTCCAAGAAATTAAGAGTTTCCGAAATACCAGCAAACATTTTTTCACCCAATCTTGATGATATTTGGTGGTAATGATCAGTACACATATCCCACTTGGCTCACCAAGTTTTGTTCTTATAAGTTGAAGCTTTCGTTTACAGTAGCAGTTTTTATTTTTAGTTTTCACTCAGATCTCTCCTATATAGATAGATGAATTTGGAACTCTAAATCCAACATGGTTTGTAGTACCTCTTTGAAACTTCATAAAATAAAGGAGTTCTCAGTTTTGTCTCTATGGTTTGATTCCTCTTCAAGTAGCCCTAGGCACAGACTGTGGAAAAGCACTTTCATTGAGAGCGGTTGCCAAGCTTCTAAGAAATAATGAGTGTCCGAAATTCCAGCAAATATTTTTTCACCCAATCTTAATGATA
Organism: Callospermophilus lateralis; assembly: GCF_048772815.1. Taxonomy (NCBI): domain Eukaryota; kingdom Metazoa; phylum Chordata; class Mammalia; order Rodentia; family Sciuridae; genus Callospermophilus; species Callospermophilus lateralis. The sequence continues at coordinate 82,370 of NW_027513732.1, forward strand.
CTTGGTGGTAATGACAAGTACACAAATCCCACTTTTCTCACCAAATTTTGTTCTTCTAGGTTGAAGCATTCGTCTACAGTAGCAGTTTTTATATTTACGTTTCACTCTGTTCTCTCTTATATAGATAGATGAATATGGAACTCTAAATCCAACATGGTTTGTAGTAGCTCTTTGAAGCTTGTCAAAATAAAATAGTTCTCAGTTTTGTCCCTATGGTTTGTTTCTTCTTAAAGTAGCCCTAGGCACAGACTGTGGTAAAGCACTTTCATTGAGAGGGGTTGCCAAGCTTCTAAGAAATAATGAGTTTTCAAAATAGCAGCAAATATTTTTTCACACAATCTTCATGATACGTGGTGGTAATGATCAGTACACAAATGCCACTTGGCTCACCAAATTGTGTTCTTCTAGGTTGAAGCGTTCGTTTACAGTAGCCGTTTTTATTTTTAGGTTTCACTCTCTTCTCTCCCATATAGATAGATGAATTTGGGACTCTAAATCCAACATGGTTTGTAGTAGCTCTTTGAAACTTGACAAAATAAAGGAGTTCTCAGTTTTGTCTTTATTCATTGTTTGCTGTTCAAGTAGCACTAGGCACAGACTGTGGAAAAGCACTTTCATTGAGAGGGGTTGACATCTTCTAAGAAATAACGAGTTTCCGAAATACCAGCAAATATTTTTTCACGCAATCTTGAAGATATGTGGTGGTAATGATCAGTACACAAATCCCACTTGGCTCACCAAATTGTGTTCTTCTAGGTTGAAGCGTTCGTTTACAGTAGCAGTTTATATTTTTAGGTTTCAATCCATTCTCTCCTATATAGATAGATGAATTTGGAACTCTAAATCCAACATGGTTTGTAGTAGCTCTTTGAAACATGACAAAATAAAGGAGTTCTCAGTTTTGTCTCTATGGTTTGTTTCCTGTTCAAGTAGCCCTAGGCACAGACTGTGGAAAAGCACTTTCATTGAGAGTTGTTGCCAACTTCTAAGAAATAACGAGTTTCCAAAATACCAGCAAATATTTTTTCACCCAATCTTGATGATACTGGTGGTAATGATCAGTACACAAATCCCACATGACTCACCAAATTTGTTTCTTCTAGGTTGAAGCGTTCGTTTACAGTAGCAGTTTATATTTTTAGTGTCCCTTTGTTCTCTAATATAGATAGATGAATTTGGAACTTTAAATCCAACATGGTTTGTAGTAGCTCTTTGAAACTTGACAAAATAAAGGAGTTCTCAGTTTTGTGTCTATGATTTGTTTCCTCCTCAAGTATCCCTAAGTAGAGACTGTGGAAAAGCACTTTCATTGAAAGGGGTTGCCAAGCTTCCAAGAAATTACGAGTTTACGAAATAACAGCAAATATTTTTTCACCCAATCTTGATGATACTTGGTGTTAATGACAAGTACACAAATACCCCTTGACTCAAAAATTGTGTTCTTCTAGGTTGAAGCGTTCGTTTACAGTAGCAGTTTTTATTTTTAGGTTTTCTCTGTTCTCTTTTATATAGATAGATGAATTTGGAACTCTAAATCCAACATGGTTTTTAGTAGCTCTTTGAAACTTGAGAAAATGAAGGAGTTCTCAGTTTTGTCTCTATGTTTTGTTTCCTCTTCAAGTAGCCCTAGGCACAGACTGTGGAATAGCACTTTCATTGAGAGGAGTTTGCCAGGTTTCTAAGAAATAACGATTTTCCGAAATACCAGCAATATTTTTTCACCCAATCTTGATGATACTTGTTGGTAATGACAAGTACACAAATCCCACCTGGCTCACCAAATTTTGATCTTCTAGGTTGAAGCGTTCGTTTACGGTAGCAGTTTATATTTTTAGGTTTCACTCTGTTCTCTCTTATATAGATAGATGAATTTGGAACTCTAAATCCAACATGGTTTGTAGTAGCTCTTTGAAATTTGACAAAATAAAGGAAATCTCAGTTTTCTCTCTATTGTTTGATTCCTCTTCAAGTAGCTTTAGGCACAGATTGTGGAAAAGAATTTTCATTGAGAGAGGTTGCCAAGCTTCTAAGAAATAATGAGTTTTCAAAATACCAGCAAATAAGTTTTCACCAATCTTGATGATACGTGGTGGTAATGATCAGTACACAAATCCCACTTGGCTCAACAAATTGTCTTCTTCTAGGTTGAAGTGTTGGTTTAAAGTAGCAGTTTATATTTTTAGGTTTCCCTCTGTTCTCTCCTATATAGATAGCTGAATTTGGAACTTAAAATCCAGCATGGATTGTAGTAGCGCTTGAAACTTGTCAAAAAATAGTAGTTCTCAATTTGTCTCTATGATTTGTTTCCTCTTCAAGTAGCCCTAGGCACAGACTGTGGAAAAGCACTTTCATTGAGAGGAGTTTGCCAGGTTTCTAAGAAATAACGATTTTCCGAAATACCAGCAATATTTTTTCACCCAATCTTGATGATACTTGTTGGTAATGACAAGTACACAAATCCCACCTGGCTCACCAAATTTTGTTCTTCTAGGTTGAAGCGTTTGTTTACGGTAGCAGTTTATATTTTTAGGTTTCACACTGTTCTCTGCTATATAGATAGATGAATTTGGAACTCTAAATCCAATATGGTTTGTAGTAGCTCTTTGAAACTTGACAAAATAAAAAATTTCTCATTTTTGTCTCTAGGTTTGACTCCTCTTCAAGTAGCCCGAGGCACAGACTGTGGAAAAGCAAGTCCATTTAGAGGGTTTCTCAAGCTTCTAAGAAATAACGAGTTTCCGAAATACCAGCAAATATTTTTTCACCCAATCTTGATGATACTTGGTGGTTGACAAGTACACAAATCCCACCTGGCTCACCAAATTTTGTTCTTCTAGTTTTAAGCATTAGTCTACAGTAGCAGTTTTTATATTTAGGTTTCACTCTGTTCTCTCTTATATAGATAGATGAATTTGGAAGTCTAAATCCAACATGGTTTGTAGTAGCTCTTTGTAATTTGACAAAATAAAGGAAATCTCAGTTTTCTCTCTATTGTTTGATTCCTCTTCAAGTAGCTTTAGGCACAGATTGTGGAAAAGCATTTTCATTGAGAGAGGTTGCCAAGCTTCTAAGAAATAATGAGTTTTCAAAATACCAGCAAATAAGTTTTCACCAATCTTGATGATACGTGGTGGTAATGATCAGTACACAAATCCCACTTGGCTCAACAAATTGTCTTCTTCTAGGTTGAAGTGTTGGTTTATAGTAGCAGTTTATATTTTTAGGTTTCCCTCTGTTCTCTCCTATATAGATAGCCTAATTTGGAACTTAAAATCCAGCATGGATTGTAGTAGCGCTTGAAACTTGACAAAAAATAGTAGTTCTCAATTTGTCTCTATGATTTGTTTCCTCTTCAAGTAGCCCTAGCAGAGACTGTGGAAAAGCACTTTCATTGAAAGGAGTTGCCAAGCTTCCAAGAAATTACGAGTTTCCGAAATACCAGCAAATACTTTTTCACCCAATCTTGATGATACGTGGTGGTAATGACAAATACACAAATCCCACTTGGCTCACCAAATTTTGTTCTTCTAGGTTGAAGCGTTCATCTACAGTAGCAGTTTTTATATTTAGGTTTCACTCTCTTCACTTCTATATAGATAGATGAATTTGGAAATGTAAATCCAACATGGTTTATAGTAGCTCTTGTGAAAATTGATAAAATAAAGGAGTTCTCTGTTTTATCTCTATGATTTGTTTTCTCTTCAATTAGCCCTAAGCAGAGACTGTTGAAAAGCACTTTTATTGAAAGGAGTTCCCAAGCTTCCAAGAAATTACGAGTTTCCGAAATACCAGCAAATACTTTTTCACCCAATCTTGATGATGCGTGGTGATAATGACACGTACACAAATCCCACTTGGCTCACCAAATTTTGTTCTTCTAGGTTGAAGCGTTCGTTTAGAGTAGCAGTTTTTATTTTTAAGGTTCCACTCTATTCTCTCCCATATAGATAGATGAATTTTTAACTCTAAATCCAACATGGTTTGTAGTAGCTCTTTGAAACTCCATAAAATAATGGAGTTCTCAGTTTTGTCTCTATGGATTGTTTCCTCTTCAAGTAGCCCAAGGCACAGACTGTGGAAAAGCACTTTCATTGAGAGGGTTTCCCAAGCTTCTAAGAAATAACGAGTTTCCGAAATACCAGCAAATATTTTTTCATCCAATCTTGATGATACTTGCTGGTAATGATCAGTACACAAATCCACTTGGCTCACCAAATTTTGTTCTTCTAGGTTGAAGCGTTCATCTACAGTAGCAGTTTTTATATTTACGTTTCACTCTGTTCTCTCTTATATAGATATATGAAATTGGAACACTAAATCCAACATGGTTTGTAGTAGCTCATTGAAACTTGACAAAATAAAATATTTCTCAGTTTTGTCTCTATGGTTCGTTTCTTCTTCAAGTAGCCCTAGGCACAGACTGTTGAAAAGCACTTTAACTGAGAGGGGTTGCCAAGCATCCAAGAAATAACGAGTTTCCGAAATACCAGCAAATATTTTTTCACCCAATCTTGATGATGCTTGGTGGTAATGATCGGTACACAAATCCCATTTGGCTCACCAAATTTGGTTCTTCTTGGTTGAAGTGTTCGTTTACAGTAGCAATTTTTATTTTTAGGTTTCACTCTGTTCTCTCCTATATAGATAGATGAATTTGGAACTCTAAATCCAACATGGTTTGTAGTAGCTCTTTGAATCTTGACAAAATAAAGGAGTTCTCAGTTTTGTCTCTATGGTTTGATTCCTCTTCAAGTAGCCTAAGGCACAGACTCTGGCAAAGCACTTTCATTGAGAGGGGTTGCCAAGCTTCTAAGAAATAACGAGTTTTCGAAATACCAGCAAATATTTTTTTACCCAATCTTGATGATACTTGGTGGTAATGATCAGTCCACAAATCCCACTAGGCTCACCAAATTTTGTTCTTCTAGGTTTAAGCGTTCGTCTACAGTAGCAGTTTTTATATTTAGGTTTCACTCTGTTCCCTCTGATATAGATAGATGAATTTGAAACTCTAAATCCAGCATGGTTTCTAGTAGTGCTTAGAAATTTGACAAAATAAAGTACTTCTCAGTATTGTCTCTATGGTTTGTTTCCTCTTCAAGTAGCCCTAAGCAAAGACTGTGGAAAAGCACTTTAATTGAAAGAAGTTGCCAAGCTTCCAAGAAATTACGAGTTTCCGAAATACCAGCAAATACTTTTTCACCCAATCTTGATGATATGTGGTTTTAATAACAAGTACACAAATCCCACTTGGCTCACCAAATTTTGTTCTTCTAGGTTTAAGTGTTCGTCTACAGTAGCAGTTTTTATTTTTAGGTTTCACTTTGTTCTTTCCTATATAGGTAGATGAATTTGGAACTCTTAATCCAACATGGTTTTAAGTAGCTCTTTGAAACTAGACAAAATAAAGGAATTCTCAGTTTTTTCTCTATGGTTTGTTTCCTCTTCAAGTAGCCCAAGGCACAGACTGTGGAAAAGCACTTTCATTGAGAGGGGTGGCCAAGCTTCTATGAAATAACGAGTTTCCGAAATACCAGCAAATACTTTTTCACCCAATCTTGATGAAAAGTGGTGGTAATTACAAGTACACAAATCCCACTTGGCTCACCAAATTTTGTTCTTCTCAGTTTAAGCATTCGTTTACAGTAGCAGTTTTTATTTTTCAGATTCACTTTGTTCTCTCTTATATAGATAGATGAATTTGGAAATCTAAATCCAACATGGTTTGTAGTAGCTCCTTGAAACTTAACAAAATAAAGGAGTTCTCACTTTTATCTCAATGGTTTGTTTCCTCTTCAAGTAGACCTAGGCACAGACTGTGGAAAAGCACTTTCATTGAGAGGGTTGCAAGCTTCTAAGAAATAATGAGTTTCCGAATTTCCAGGAAATATTTTTTCACCCAATCTTTATGATACTTGGTTTTAATAATCAGTACACCAATCCCACCTGGCTCACCAAATTTTGTTTTTCTAGGTTGAAGCGTTCGTCTACAGTAGCAGTTTTTATATTTAGGTTTCACTCTGTTCTCTTCTATATAGATACATGAATTTGGAACTCTAAATCCAACATGGTTTGTAGTAGCTCATTGAAACTTTACAAAATAAAGGAGTTCTCAGTATTGTCTCTACGGTTTGTTTCCTCTTCAAGGAGCCCTAGGCACAGATGTGGAAAAGCATTTTCAATGAAAGCGGTTGCCAAGATTCCAAGAAATAACGAGTTTCCGAAATACCAGCAAATATTTTTTCACCCAATCTTTATGATACTTGGTAGTAATGATCGGTACAGAAAACCCACTTGACTCACCAAATTTTGTTCTTCTAGTTTGAAGCGTTCGTTTACAGTAGCAGTCTATTTTTTTAGGTTTCCCTCTGTTCTCTCCTATATAGATACCTGAATTTGGAACTCTAAATCCAACATGGTTTGTACTAGCTATTTGAAACTTGACAATATAAAGGAGTTCTCAGTTTTGTCTCTATGGTTTGTTTCCTCTTCAAGTAGCCCTAGGCACAGACTGTGGAAAAGCACTTTCATTGAGAGGGGTTGCCCAGCCTCTAAGAAATAATGAGTTTTCGAAATACCAGCAAATATTTTTTCACCCAATCTTGATGGTGCTTGGTGGTACTGATCGGTACAGAAATCCCACTTGACTCACCAAATTTTGTTCTCCAGTTTGAAGCGTTCGTTTAAAGTAGCAGTTTATTTTTTTAGGTTTCCCTCTGTTCTCTGCTGTATAGATAGCTGAATTTGGAACCCTAAATCCAACATGGTTTGTACTAGCTCTTTGAAACTTGACAAAAAAAGTAGTTCTCAGTTTTGTCTCTATGATTTCTTTCCTCTTCAAGTAGCCTTAAGCAGAGACTGTGAAAAAGCACTTTCATTGAAAGAGGTTGCCAAGCTTCCAAGAAATTATGAGTTTCCGAAATACCAGCAAATACTTTTTCTCCCAATCTTGATTATAAGTGGTGGTAATGACAAGTACACAAATCCCACTTGGCTCACCAAATTTTGTTCTTCTCGGTTGAAGCATTCGATTACAGTAGCAGTTTTTATTTTTCGGTTTCACTTTGTTCTCTCCTATATAGATAGATGAATTTGGAAATCTAAATCCAACATGGTTTGTAGTAGCTCCTTGAAACTTGACAAAATAAAGGAGTTCTCACTTTTGTCTCAATGGTTTGTTTCCTCTTCAAGTAGCCCTAGGCACAGACTATGGAAAAGCACTTTCATTGAGAGGGGTTGCAAGCTTCTAAGAAATAATGTGTTTCCGAATTACCAGAAAATGTTTTTTCACCCAATCTTTATGATACTTGGTTTTAATAATCAATACACCAAACCCACTTGGCTCACCAAATTTTGTTTTTCTAGGTTGAAGCGTTCGTCTAGAGTAGCAGTTTTTATATTAAGGTTTCAATCTGTTCTCTTCAATACAGATACATGAATTTGGAACTCTAAATCCAACATGGTTTGTAGTAGCTCGTTGAAACTTTACAAAATAAAGGAGTTCTCAGTATTGTCTCTAGGGTTTGTTTCCTCTTCAAGGAGCCTAGGCACAGATGTGGAAAAGCACTTTCAATGAAAGCGGTTGCCAAGCTTCCAAGAAATAACAAGTTTCCGAAATACCAGCAAATATTTTTTCACCCAACCTTGATGATACCAGGTGGTAATGATCGGTACACAAATCCCACTTGTCTCAACAAATTTTGTTCTTCTAGTTTGAAGCGTTCGTTTACAGTAGCAGTTTATATTTTTAGGTTTCCCTCTGTTCTCTCCTATATAGATAGATGAATTTGGAACTCTAAATCCAACATGGTTTGTAGTAGATCTTTGAAACTTGACAAAATAAAGGAGGTCTCCGTTTTGTCTCTATGATTTGTTTCCTCTTCAAGTAGCCCTAAGCAGAGACTGTGGAAAAGCACTTTCATTGAAAGGTGTTGCCAAGCTTCCAAGAAATTACGAGTTTCTGAAACACCAGCAAACATTTTTTCACCCAATCTTGATGATACTTTTTGGTAATGATCGGTACAGAAATCCCACTAGACTCACTAAAATTTGTTCTTCTAGTTTGAAGCGTTCGTTTACAGTAGCAGTTTATATTTTTAGGTTTCCATCTGTTCTCTCCTATATAGATAGATGAATTTGGAACACTAAATCCAACATGGTTTGTAGTGCCTGTTTGAAACTTGAGAAAATAAAGGAGTTCTCAGTTTTGTCTCTATGACTTGTTTCCTCTTCAAGTAGCCATAAGCAGAGACAGTGGAAAAGCACTTTCATTGAAAGGTTTTGCCAAGCTTTCAAGAAATTACGAGTTACTGAAATACCAGCAAATATTTTTTCACCCAATCTTGATGATACTTGGTGGTAATGACATGTACACAAATCCCACTTGGCTCACCAAATTTTGTTCTTCTAGGTTGAAGCGTTTGTTTACAGTAGAAGTTTTTATTTTCAGGTTTCACTCTGTTCTCTCTTATATAGATAGATGAATTTGGAACTCTAAATCCAACATGGTTTGTAGTAGCTCTTTGAAACTTTACAAAAAAAAGTAGTTCTCAGTCTTGTCTCTATGATTTGATTCCTCTTCATGTAGCCCTAAGCAGAGACTGTGGAAAAGCACTTTCATTAAAAGGAGTTGCCAAGCTTCCAAGAAATTACGATTTTCAGAAATACCAGCAAATACTTTTTCACCCAATCTTGATGATACTTGGTGGTAATGACAAGTACACAAATCCCACTTGGCTCCCTAATTTTGATCTTCTAGGTTGAAGCGTTCATTTTCAGTAGAAGATTTTATTTTTAGGTTTCACTTAGTTCTCTCCTATATAGATAGATGAATTTGGAACTCTAAATCCAACATGGTTTTTAGTAGCTCTTTGAAACTTGACAAATAAAGGCGTTCTCAGTTTTGTCTCTATGTTTTGTTTACTCTTCAAGTAGCCCTAGGCACAGACTGTGGAAAAGCACTTTCATTGAGAGGGGTTGCAAGCTTCTAAGAAATAACAAGTTTCTGAAATACCAGCAAATATTTTTTCACCCAATCTTGATAATACTTGGTGGTAATGATCAGTACACCAATCCCACTTGGCTCACTAAATTTTATTCTTCTAGGTTGAAGCGTTCGTCTACAGTAGCAGTTTTTATATTTAGGGTTCACTCTGTTCTCTTCTATAGAGATAGATGAATTTGGAACTCTAAATCCAACATGGTTTGTAGTAGCTCTTTGAAACTTGACAAAATAAAGGAGTTCTCAGTTTTGTATCTAAGGTTTGTTTCCTCTTCAAGTAGCCTTATGCACAGACTGTGGAAAAGCACTTTCATTGGGAGGGGTTGCCAAGCTTCTACGAAATAACGAGTTTCCCAAACACCAGCAAATATTTTTTCTCCCAATCTTGATGATACTTGGTGGTAATGATAAGTCCACAAATCGCACTTTGCTCAACAAATTTTGTTCTTCTAGGTTTAAGCGTTTGTCTACAGTAGCAGTTTTTATATTTAGGTTTCACTCTGTTCTCTCTTATATAGATAGATGAATTTGGAACTCTAAATACAACATGGTTTGTAGTAGCTCTTTGAAACTTGACTAAATAAAGGAGTTCTCAGTTTTGTCTCTATGGCTTGTTTCCTGTTCAAGTAGCCCTAAGCAGAGACAGTGGAAAAGCACTTTCATTGAAAGGGGTTGCCAAGCTTCCAAGAAATTTCGAGTTTCCGAAATACCAGCAAATATTTTTTCACCAAATCTTGATGATACTTGGTGGTAATGATCAGTCCACAAATGCCACTTGGCTCACCAAATTTTGTTCTTCTAGTTTGAAGCGTTCGTTTACAGTAGCAGTCTATATTTTTAGGTTTCTCTCTGTTCTCTCCTATATAGATACCTGAATTTGGAACTCTAAATCCAAAATGGTTTGTACTAGCTATTTGAAACTTGACAAAGTAAAGGAGTTCTCAGTTTTGTCTCTATGATTTGTTTGCTCTTCAAGTAGCGCTAAGCAGAGAATGTGGAAAAGCCTTTTCATTGAAAGGGGTTGCCAAGCTTCTAAGAAATTACGAGTTTCTGAAATACCAGCAAATATTTTTTCACCCAATCTTGATGATACTTGGTGGTATTGACAAGTACTCAAATCCCACTTGGCTCACCAAGTTTTGTTACTCTAGTTTGAAGCGTTCGTTTACAGTAGCAGATTTATTTTTGGTTTCACTATGTTTTCTCCTATATAGATAGATGAATTTGGAACTCTAAATCCTACATGGTTAGTAGTAGCTCTTTGAAACTTGAAAAATAAAGGAGTTCTCAGTTTTGTCTCTATTTTTTGTTTCCTCTTCAAGTATGCCTAGGCACAGACTGTGGAAAAGGACTTTCATTGAAAGGAGTTGCCAAGCTTCCAAGAAATTACGATTTTCCGAAATACCAGCAAATACTTTTTCACCCAATCTTGATGATACTTGGTGGTAATGACAAGTACACAAATCCCACTTGGCTCCCAAATTTTGTTCTTCTAGGTTGAAGCGTTCGTTTTCAGTAGCAGTTTTTATTTTTAGGTTTCACTTTGTTCTCTCCTATATAGATAGATGAATTTGGAACTCTAAATCCAACATGGTTTGTAGTAGATCTTTGAAACTTGACAAAATAAAGTCGTTCTCAGTTTTGTCTCTAAGGTTTGTTTCCGCTTCAAGTAGCCCTACGCACAAGACTGTGGAAAAGCACTTTCATTGAGAGGGGTTGCCAATCTTCTAAGAAATAACGAGTTTCCGAAATACCAGCAAATATTTTTTCACCCAATCTTGATGATACCTGGTGGTAATGATCGGTACACAAATCCCACTTGACTCAACAAATTTTGTTCTTCTAGGTTGAAGCGTTTGTTTACAGTAGCAGTTTATATTTTTAGGTTTCCCTCTGTTCTCTCCTATATAGATAGATGAATTTTAACTCTAAATCCAAAATGGTTTGTAGTAGATCTTCGAAACTTGAAAAATAAAGGAGGTCTCCGTTTTGTCTCTAAGGTTTGTTTCCTCTTCAAGTAGCCCTACGCAGAGACTGTGGAATAGCACTTTCACTAAAAGTGGTTGCCAAGCTTTCAAGAAATTACGATTTACTGAAAACCAGCAAATATTTTTTCACCCAACTTTGATGATACTTGGTGGTAATGACAAGTACACAAATCCCAGTGGCTCACCAAATTTTGTTCTTCTAGGTTGAAGCGTTCGTTTACAGTAGAAGTTTTTATTTTCAGGTTTCACTCTGTTCTCCCTTATATAGATAGATGAATTTGGAACTCTAAATCCAACATGGTTTGTAGTAGCTCTTTGAAACTTTACAAAAAAAAGTACTTCTCAGTTTTGTCTCTATGATTTGATTCCTCTTCATGTATCCCTAAGCAGAGACTGTGGAAAAGCACTTTCATTGAAAGGAGTTGCCAAGCTTCGAAGAAATTACGATTTTCAGAAATACCAGCAAATACTTCTTCACCCAATCTTGATGATGCTTGGTGGTAATGATCAGTACACCAATCCCACTTGGCTCACTAAATTTTATTCTTCTATGTTGAAGCGTTCGTCTACAGTAGCAGTTTTTATATTTAGGGTTCACTCTTTTCTCTTCTATAGAGATAGATGAATTTGGAACTCTAAATCCAACATGGTTTGTAGTAGCTCTTTGAAACTTGACAAAATAAAGGAGTTCTCAGTTTTGTCTCTATGATTTGTTTCCTCTTCAAGTAGCTCTAAGCAGAGACTGTGGAAAAGCACTTTCATTGAAAGGGGTTGCCAAGCTTCCAAGAAATTACGAGTTTCCGAAACACCAGCAAACATTTTTTCACCCAATCTTGATGATACATTTTGGTAATGATCGGTACAGAAATCCCACTTGACTCACCAAATTTTGTTCTTCTAGTTTGAAGCGTTCGTTTACAGTAGCAGTTTATATTTTTAGGTTTCCCTCTGTTCTCTCCTATATAGACAGCTGAATTTGGAACTCTAAATCCAACATGGTTTGTACTAGCTCTTTGAAACTTGACAAAAAAAGTAGTTCTCAGTTTTGTCCCTATGGTTTTTTTCCTCTTCAAGTAGCCCTAGGTACAGATTGTGGAAAAGCATTTTCATTGAGAGGGGTTGTCAAGCTTCTAAGAAATAACGAGTTTCCAAAATACCAGCAAATATTTTTTCACCCAATCTTGATGATACTTGGTGGTAATGATCAGTACACAAATCCCACTTGGCCATCAAATTTTGTTTTTCTAGGTTTAAGAGTTCGTCTACAGTAGCAGTTTTTATATTTAGGTTTCACTCTGTTCTCTCCTATATAGATAGATGAATTTGGAACTCTAAATCCAACATGGATTGTAGTAGCTCTTTGAAACTTGACAAAATAAAGTAGTTCTCAGTTTTGTCTCTATGGTTTGTTTCCTCTTCACGTAGCCCTAGGCACAGACTGTGGAAATACACTTTCATTGAAAGGGGATGCCAAGCTTCCAAGAAATAACGAGTTTTCGAAATAGCAGCAAATAATTTTTCACCCAAACTTGATGATACTTGGTGGTAATGATCAGTACACCAATCCCACTTGGCTCACCAAATTTTGTTCTTCTAGGTTTAAGCGTTCGTCTACAGTAGCAGTTTATATTTAGGTTTCTCTCCGTTCTCTCTTATATAGATAGATGAATTTGGAACTCTAAATCCAATATGGTTTGTAGTAGCTCTTTGAAACTTGACAAAATAAAGGAGTTCTCAGTATTGTCTCTATGGTTTGTTTCCTCTTCAAGTAGCCCTAGGTACAGACTGTGGAAAGGCACTTTCTTTGAAAGGGGTTGCCAAGCTTCGAAGAAATAACGAGTTTCCGAAATAACAGCAAATATTTTTTCACCCAATCTTGATGATACTTGGTGGTAATGATCGGTACAGAAATCCCACTTGACTCACCAAATTTTGTTCTTCTAGTTTGAAGCGTTCGTTTACAGTAGCAGTCTATATTTTTAGGTTTCCCTCTGTTCTCTCCTATATAGATACCTGAATTTGGAACTCTAAATCCAACATGGTTTGTACTAGCTATTTGAAACTTGACAAAATAAAGGAGTTCTCAGTTTTGTCTCTATGATTTGTTTCCTCTCAAGTAGCGCTAAGCAGAGACTGTGGAAAAGCCCTTTCATTGAAAGGGGTTGCCAAGCTTCCAAGAAATAACGAGGTTCTGAAATATCAGCAAATATTTTTTCACCCAATCTTGACCATACTTGGTGGTAATGACAAGTACTCAAAGCCCACTTGGCTCACCAAGTTTTGTTCCTCTAGTTTGAAGCGTTCGTTTACAGTAGCAGTTTTTATTTTTGGTTTCACTCTGTTTTCTCCTATATAGATAGATGAATTTGGAACTCTAAATCCTACATGGTTAGAAGTAGCTCTTTGAAACTTGAAAAATAAAGAAGTTCTCAGTTTTGTCTCTATTTTTTGTTTCCTCTTCAAGTATCCCTAGGCACAGACTGTGGAAAAGGACTTTCATTGAAAGGAGTTGCCAAGCTTCCAAGAAATTACGATTTTCCGAAATACCAGCAAATACTTTTTCACCCAATCTTGATGATACTTGGTGGTAATGACAAGTACACAAATCCACTTGGCTCCCAAATTTTGTTCTTCTAGGTGAAGCGTTCGTTTTCAGTAGCAGTTTTTATTTTAGGTTTCACTTTGTTCTCTCCTATATAGATAGATGAATTTGGAACTCTAAATCCAACATGGTTTGTAGTAGATCTTTGAAACTTGACAAAAGAGAGTAGTTCTCAGTTTTGTCTCTATGATTTGTTTCCTCTTAAAGTAGCCCTAAGCAGAGACTGTGGAAAAGCACTTTCATTAAAAGGGTTGCCAAGCTTAGAAGAAATTACGATTTACTGAAATACCAGCAAATATTTTTTCACCCAGTTTGATGATACTTGGTGGTAATGACAAGTACACAAATCCCACTTGGCTCACCAAATTTTGTTCTTCTAGGTTGAAGCGTTCGTTTACAATAGAAGTGTTCATTTTTAGGTTTCCCTCTGTTCTCTCTTATATAGATAGATGAATTTGGAACTCTAAATCCAACATGGTTTGTAGTAGCTCTTTGAAACTTGACAAAATAAAGTAGTTCTCAGTTTTGTCTCTATGGTTTGTTTCCTTTTCAAATAGCCCTAGGCACAGACTGTGGAAAAGCACTCTCATTGAGAGGGTTGCCAAGCCTCTAAGAAATAATAAGTTTTCGAAATACTAGCAATATTTTTTCACCCAATCTTGATGGTGCTTGGTGGTAATGATCGGTACAGAAATCCCACTTGACTCACCAAATTTGGTTCTTCTAGTTTGAAGAGTTCGTTTAAAGTAGCAGTTTATATTTTTAGGTTTCCCTCTGTTCTCTCCTATATAGATAGCTGAATTTGGAACTCTAAATCCAACATGGTTTGTACTAGCTCTTTGAAACTTGACAAAATAAAGGAGTTCTCAGGTTTTGTCTCTATGGTTTGTTTCCTCTTCAAGTAGCCCTAGGCACAGACTGTGGAAAAGCACTTTCATTGAGAGGGGTGTTAAGGCTTCTAAGAAATAACGAGTTTCCGAAACAGCAGGAAATATTTTTCACCCAATATTGATGATACTTGGTGGTAATGATCAGTACACAAATCCCACTTTGCTCACCAAATTTTGTTCCTCTAGGTTTAAGCGTTCGTCTACAGTAGAAGTTGTATATTTAGGTTTCACTCTGTTCTCTATTATATAGATAGATGAATTTGGAACTGTAAATCCAACATGGTTTGTAGTAGCTCTTTGAAACTTGACAAAATAAAGGAGTTCTCAGTTTTGTCTCTATGGTTTGTTTCCTCTTCAAGAGACCTAGGCACAGACTGTGGAAAAGCACTTTCATTGAGAGGGTTGCCAAGATTCTAAGAAATAACGAGTTTCCGAAATTCCAGCAAACATTTTTTCACCCAATCTTGATGATACTTGGTGGTAATGATCAGTACACAAATCCCACTTGGCTCACGAAATTTTGTTCTTCTAGGTTGAAGCGTTCGTCTACAGTAGCAGTTTATATATTTAGTTTTTCACTGTTCTCTCCTATATAGATAGATGATTTGGAACTCTAAATCCACCACGGTTTGTAGTACCTCTTTGAAACTTGACAAAATAAATTAGTTCTCTGTTTTGTCTCTATGGTTTGTTTCCTCTTCAAGTAGCCCTAGGCACAAACTGTGGAAAAGCACTTGCATTGAAAAGTGTTGCCAAGCTTCCAAGGAATAACGAGTTTCCGAAATACCAGAAAATATTTTTTCACCCAATCTTGATAACACTTTGTGGTATGATATGTACACAAATCCCACTTGGCTCATCAAATTTTGTTCTTTCAGGTTGAAGCGTTAGTTTACAGTAGCCGTTTTATTTTAGGTTTCACTTTGTTCTCTCCTATATAGATAGATGAATTTGGAACTCTAATCCAACATGGTTTGTAGTAGCTCTTTGAAACTTGACAAAATAAAGGAGTTCTCAGTTTTGTCTCTATGGTTTGTTTCCTCTTCAATAGCCCTAGGCACAGACTGTGAAAAGCACTTCATTGAGAGGGGCTGCCAAGCTTCTAAGAAATAACGAGTTTCCGAAATGCCAGCAAATATTTTTTCACCCAATCTTGATGATACTTGGTGGTAATGATCAGTACACAAATCCCACTTGGCTCACCAAATTTTGTTCTTCTAGGTTGAAGCTTTCGTCTACAATAGCAATTTTTATATTTAGGTTTCCCTCTGTTCTCTCCTATATAGATAGATGAATTTGAAACTCTAAATCCAACATGGTTTGTAGTAGCTCCTTGAAACGTGACAAAATAACGGAGTTCTCAGTTTTGTCTCCATGGTTTGTTTCCTCTTCAAGTAGCCCTAGGCACAGACTGTGGAAAAGCACTTTCTTTGAGAGGGGTGGCCAACCTTCTAATAAATAACGAGTTTCCCGAAATTCCAGCAATTATTTTTTCACCCAATCTTGATGATACTTGGCGGTAAGGATCAGTACACAAATCCCACTTGGCTCACCAAATTTTGTTCTTCTAGGTTGAAGCGTTCGTCTACAGTAGCTGTTTTTGTATTTATGTTTTTTCTCTGTTCTTTCCTATATAGATAGATGAATTTGGAACTCTAAATCCATCATGGTTTGTAGTAGCTCTATGAAAATTGACAAAAAAAAGTAGTTATCAGTTTGTCTCTATGATTTATTTCCTCTTCAAGTAGCCCTAGGCACAGATTGTGGAAAAGCAATTTCATTGAGAGGGGTTGCCAAAATTCTAAGAAATAACGATTTTCCGAAATACCAGCAAATATTTTTTCACCCAATCTTGATGATACTTGCTGGTAATGATCAGTAGAGAAATCCCACTAGGCTCACGAAATTTTCTTCTTGTAGGTTGAAGCGTTCGTCTACATATCAGTATTTATATTTAGGTTTTTTTCTGTTCTCTCCTATATAGATAGATGAATTTGGAACTCTAAATCCAACATGGTTTGTAGTAGCTCTTTGAAACTTGACAAAAGAACGTAGTTCGCAATTTTGTCTCTATGGTTTGTTTCCTCTTCAAGTATCCCTAAGCAGAGACTCTGGAATAGGACTTTCATTGAAAGGGGTGGCCAAGCTTCCTAGAAATTAAGAGTTTCCGAAATACCAGCAAATATTTTTTCACCCAATCTTGATGATACGTGGTGGTAATGACAAGTACACAAATCCCACTTGGCTCACCAAATTTTGTTCTAGGTTTAAGCGTTCGTTTAGGTTTCACACTGTTCTCTCCTATATAGATAGATGAATTTGGAACTCTAAATCCAACATGGTTTGTAGTTACTCTTTGAAACGTGACAAAATAAAGGAGTTCTCAGTTTTGTCTCTATGGGTTGTTTCCCTCTTCAAGTAGCCCTAGGCACAGACTGTGGAAAAGCACTTACATTGAGAGGGGTTGCAAAAGCTTTTAAAAAATAACGAGTTTCCGAAATACCAGCAAATATTTTTTCACCCAATCTTTATGATAATGGGTGGTAATGATCAGGAAACAAATCCCACTTGGCTCACCAAGTTCTGTCTTCGAGGTTTAAGCGTTCGTCTACAGTAGCAGTTTTTATATTAAGGTCTCACTCTGTTCTCTGCAATATAGATAGATGAATTTGGAACTCTAAATCCAACATGGTTTGTAGTAGCTCCTTGAAACTTCGCAAAATAAAGTAGTTCTCAGTTTTGTCTCTATGGTTTGTTTCCTTTTCAAGTAGCCCTAAGCAGACACTGTGGAAAAGCACTTTCATTGAAAGGGGTTGCCAAGCTTTCAAGAAATTACGAGTTTCTTAAATACCAGCAAATATTTTTTCACCCAATCTTGATGATACGTAGTGGTAATGACAAGTACACAAATCCCACTTGGTTCACCAAATTTTGCTCTTCTAGGTTAAAGCGTTCGGTTACAGTAGCAGTTTTTATTTTTAGGTTTCACTCTGTTCTCTATTATATAGATAGATGAATTTGGAACTCTAATCCAACATGTTTTGTAGCAGCTCTTTGAAACTTGACAAAATAAAGTAGTTCTCAGTTTTGTCTCTATGATTTTTTTCCCCTTCAAGAATCCCCAGGCACAGACTGTGGAAAAGCACTTTCTTTGAGAGGGGTTGCCAACTTCTAAGAAATAAAGAGTTTCCGAAATACCAGCAAATATTTTTTCACCCAATCTTGATGATACTTGTTGGTAATGATCAGGACATAAATCCCACTTATCTCACCAAATTCTGTTTTTCTAGGTTAAGCGTTCGTCTACAGTAGCAGTTTTTATATTTAGGTTTCACTCTGTTCTCTCCTATATTGATAGATGAATTTGGAACTCTAAATCCAACGTCTTTTGTAGTGGCTCTTTGAAACTTGACAAAATAAAGAAGTTCTCAGTTTTGTCTCTATGGTTTGTTTCCTGTTCAAGTAGCCCTAGGCACAGATTGTGGAAAATCACTTTAATTGAGAGGGGATGCCAAGCTTCTTAGAAATAATGAGTTTCCGAAATACCAGCAAAATATTTTTCACCCAATCTTGATGATACTTGGTGGTAATGATCAGGAGACAAATCACACTTGGCTCACCATATTCTCTTATTCTAGGTTTAAGCGTTCCTCTACAGTAGCAGTTTTTATATTTAGGTTTCACTCTGTTCTCTCCTATATTGATAGATGAATTTGGGAACTCTAAATCCAACATGGTTTGTAGTAACTCTTGGAAACTTGACAAAATCAAGTAGATCTCAGTTTTGACTCTATGGTTTGTTTCCTCTTCAAGTAGCCTTAGGCACAGACTGTGAAAAGCACTTTCATTGAGAGGGGTTGCCAAGCTTCTAAGAAATAACGAGTTTCCGAAATACCAGCAAATATTTTTTCACCCAATCTTTATGATAATGAGTGGTAATGATCAGACACAATTCCCACTTGGCTCACCAAATTCTGTTCTTCGAGGTTTAAGCGTTCGTCTAGAGTAGCAGTTTTATATTTAGGTTTCACTCTGTTCTCTCCTATATAGATAGATGAATTTGGAACTCTAAATCCAACATGGTTTGTAGTAGCTCTTTGAAACTTGAAAAATAAAGTATTTCTCAGTTTTGTCTCTATGGTTTGTTTCCTCTTCAAGTAGCCCTAGGCACAGACTGTGGAAAAGCACTTTCATTGAGAGGGGTTGCCAAGCTTCTAAGAAATAAAGAGTTTCCGAAGTACCAGAAAATTTTTTTCACCCAATCTTGATGATACTTGGTGGTTATGATCAGGACACAAATCCCACTTATCTCAGCAAATTCTGTTCTTCTATGTTGAAGCGTTCGTCTAAGTAGCAGTTTTTATATTTGTTTTTTCTCTGTTCTCTCCTATATAGATAGATGAATTTGGAACTCTAAATCCAACATGGTTTGTAGTACCTCTTTGAATCTTGACAAAAAAAAAGTAGTTCTCAGTTTTGTCTCTATGGTTTGTTTCCTCTTCAAGTAGCCCTAAGCAGACACTGGGGAAAAGCACTTTCATTGAAAGGGTTGCCAAGCTTCCAAGAAATTACGAGTTTCCGAAATACTAGCAAATATTTTTTCACCCAATCTTGATGATACGTGGTGGTAATGACAAGTACACAAATCCCACTTAGCTCAACAAATTTTGTTCTTCTAGTTTGCAGTGTTGGTTTACAGTAGCAGTTTTTATTTTTAGGTTTCACTCTATTCTATCCTATATAGATAAATGAATTTGGAACTCTAAATCCAACATGGTTTGTAGTAGCTCTTTGAAACTTGACAAAATAAATGACTTCTCCGTTTTGTCTCTTAAGTTTGTTTCCTATTCCAGTAGCCCTACGCACAGACTGTGGAAAAGCACTTTCATTAAGAGGGGTTGCCAAGCTTCTAAGAAATAAGTAGTTTCCGAAATACCAGCAATTATTTTTTCACAAAATCTTGATGATACTTGGTGGTAATGATCAGTACACAAATCCCACCTGGCTCACCAAATTTTGTTCTTCCAGGTTGAAGAGTTCTTCTACAGTAGCAGTTTTTATATTTAGGTTTCCCTCTGTTATCTCCTATAGAGATAGATGAATTTGGAACTCTAAATCCAACATGGTTTGTAGTAGCTCTTTGAAACTTGGCAAAAAGTAGTTCTCAGTTTTGTCTCTATGGTTTGTTTATTCGTCAAGAAGCCATAAGCAGAGACTGTGGAAAGCACTTTCATTGAAAGGTGTTGCCAAGCTTCCAAGAAATTACGATTTTCCGAAATACCAGCAAAAATTTTTTCACCCAATCTTGATGATACGTGGTGGTAATGACAAGTACACAAATCCCACTTGGGTGACCAAATTTTGTTCTTCTAGTTTGAAGCGTTCGTCTACATTTGCAGTTTTTATATTTAGGTTTCACTCTGTTCTCTTCTATATAGATAGATGAATTTGGAACTCTAAATCCAACATTTATTGTCAAGTTTGAAACTTGACAAAATAAAGGAGTTCTCAGTTTTTTCTCTATGGTTTGTTTCCTCTTCAAGTAGCCCTAGGCACAGACTGTGGAAAAGTACTTTCATTGAGAGGGGTTGCCAAGCTTCTAAGAAATAACGAGTTTCCGAAATACCTACAATTATTTATTCACCCAATCTTGATGATACTTGGTGGTAATTATCAGTAAACAAATCCCATTTGGCTCACCATTTTGTTCTTTTAGGTTGAAGCATTCGTCTACAGTAGCAGTTTTGATATTTAGGTTTCCCTCTGTTCTGTCCTATATAGATAGATGAATTTGGAACTCTAAATCCAACATGGTTTGTAGTCGCTCTTTTCTTTGAAACTTGACAACATAAAGGAGTTATCAGTTTTGTCTCTATGGTTTGTTTCCTTTTCAAGTAGCCCTAAACAGAGACTGTGGAAAAGCACTTTCATTGATAGGGGTTGCCACGCATCCAAGAAATTACGAGTTTCCGAAATACCAGGAAATATTTTTTCACCCAATCTGGATGATACGTGGTGGTAATGAACGGTACACAAATCCTACTTGGCTCACCAAATGTTGTTCTCCTAGGTTGAAGCGTTCGTCTACAGTAGCAGTTTTTATGTTTAGGTTTCACTCTGTTCTCTCCTATGAAGATAGATGAATTTGGAAATCTAAATCCAACATGGATTGTAGTAGCTCTTTGAAACTTGACAAAATAAACGAATTCTCAGGTTTTTTCTATAATTTGTTTCCTCTTCAAGTAGACCTAAGCAGAGACTGTGGAAAAGCACTTTTATTGAAAGGGGTTGCCATGCTTCAATGAAATTAAGAGTTTCCGAATACCAGCATATGTTTTTTCACCCAATCCTGATGATACTTGTTGGTAATGACAAGTACACAAATCCCAATTGGCTCACCAAATTTTGTTCTTCTAGGTTTAAGCGTTCGTCTACAGTAGCAGTTTTTATATTTAGGTTTCACTCTGTTCCCTCTTATATAGATAGGTGAATTTGGAACTCTAAATCCAACATGGTTTGTAGTAGCTCTTTGAAACTTGACAAAATAAAGGAGTTCTCAGTTTTTTCTCTATGGTTTGTTTCCTCTTCAAGTAGCCCTAGGCACAGAGGGTGGAAAAGCACTTTCATTGAGAGGGGTTGTCAAGCTTCTAAGAAATAACGAGTTTCCGAAATACCAGCAAATATTTTTTCACCCAATCTGGATGATACTTGGTGGTAATGATCGGTACACAAATCCCACTTGGCTCACCAAATTTTATTCTTCTAGGTTGAAGCGTTCTTCTACAGTAGTCGTTTTTATATTTAGGTTTCCCTCTGTTCTCTCCTATATAGATAGATGAATTTGGAACTCTAAATCCAACATGGTTTGTAGTCGCTCTTTGAAACTTGACAAAAAAAATGTAGTTTTCAGTTTTGTCTCTATGGTTTGTTTCCTCTTTAAGTAGCCCTAAGCAGAGACTGTGGAAAAGCACTTTCATTAAAAGGGGTTGCCAAGCTTCCAAGAAATTAAGAGTTTCCGAAATACCAGCAAATATTTTTTCAGCCAATCTTGTTGATACTTGGTGGTAATGATCGGTACACAACTCCCACTTGACTCACCAAATTTTGGTCTTCTATGTTGAAGCGTTCGTTTACAGTAGCAGTTTATATTTTTAAGTTTCCCTCTGTTCTCTCCTATGTAGATAGATGAATTTGGAACTCTAAATCCAACATGGTTTTTAGTAGCTCTTTGAAACTTGACAAAATAAAGGAGTTCTCAGTTTTGTCTCAATGGTTGTTTCCTCTTCAAGTATCCCTAGGCACACTGTGGAAAAGCACTTTCATTGAAAGGGTTTGCCAAGCTTCTAAGAAATAACGAGTTTCCAAAATACCAGCAAATATTTTTTCACCCAATCTTGATGATACTTGGTGGTAATGATCAGTACACAAATCCCACTTGGCTCACCAAATTTTGTTCTTCTAGGTTGAAGCGTTCGTCTACAGTAGCAGTTTTTATGTTTAGTTTTCACTCTGATCTCTTCTACATAGATAGATGAATTTGGATCTTTAAATCCAACATGGTTTGTAGTAGCTTTTTGAAACTTGACAAAATAAAGGAGTTCTCAGGTTTGTCTCTATAATTTGTTTCCTCTTCACGTAGCCCTAAGCAGAGACTGTGTATAAGCACTTTAATTGAAAGGGGTTGCCAACTTCCAAGAAATTACGACTTTCCGAAATACCAGCATATATTCTTTCACCCAATCTTGATGATACTTGATGGTAATTAGAAGTACACAAATCCCACTTGGCTCACCAAATTTTGTTCTTCTAGGTTTAAGCGTTCTTCTACAGTAGCAGTTTTTATATTTAGGTTTCACTCTGTTCTCTCCTATATAGATAGATGAATTTGGAACTCTAAATCCAACATGGTTTGTATTAGTTCTTTGAAACTTTACAAAATAAAGTAGTTCTCAGTTTTGTCTCTATGGTTTGTTTCCTCTTCAAGTAGCCCTAAGCAGAGACTGTGGAAATGCACTTTCATTGAAAGGGGTTGCCAAGCTTCCAAGAATTACGAGTTTCCGAAACACCAGCAAATATTTTTTCACCCAATCTGGATGATACTTGGTGGTAATGATTGGTACACAAATCCCACTTGGCTCACCAAATTTTGTTTTTCTAGGTGGAAGCATTCGTTTACAGGTTCAGTTTTTATTCTTGGTTTCACTCTGTTCTCTCCTATATAGATAGGTGAATTTGGAACTCTAAATCCAACACGGTTTGTAGTAGTTCTTTGAAACTTGACAAAATAAAGGAGTTCTCAGTTTTTTCTCTATGGTTTGTTTCCTCTTCAAGTAGCCCTAGGCACAGAGGGTGGAAAAGCACTTTCATTGAGAGGGGTTGTCAAGCTTCTAAGAAATAAGGAGTTTCCGAAATACCAGCAAATATTTTTTCACCCAATCTTGATGATACTTGTTGGTAATGATTGGTACACAAATCCCACTTGGCTCACCAAATTTTGTTCTTCTAGGTTGAAGCGTTCGTCTACAGTAGTCGTTTTTATATTTAGGTTTCCCTCTGTTCTCTCCTATATAGATAGATGAATTTGGAACTCTAAATCCAACATGGTTTGTAGTCGCTCTTTGAAACTTGACAAAAAAAAAGTAATTTTCAGTTTTGTCTCTATGGTTTGTTTCCTCCTTAAGTAGCCCTAAGCAGAGACTGTGTATAAGCACTTTAATTGAAAGGGGTTGCAAACTTCCAAGAAATTACGAGTTTCCGAAATACCAGCATATATTCTTTCACCCAAACTTGATGATACTTGGTGATAATTAGAAGTACACAAATCCCACTTGGCTCACCAAATTTTGTTCTTGTAGCTTTAAGCGTTCTTCTACAGTAGCAGTTTTTATATTTAGGTTTCACTCTGTTCTCTCCTATATAGATAGATGAATTTGGAACTCTAAATCCAACATGGTTTGTATTAGTTCTTTGAAACTTTACAAAATAAAGTAGTTCTCAGTTTTGTCTCTATGGTTTGTTTCCTCTTCAAGTAGCCCTAAGCAGAGACTGTGGAAATGCACTTTCATTGAAAGGGGTTGCCAAGCTTCCAAGAATTACGAGTTTCCGAAACACCAGCAAATATTTTTTCACCCAATCTGGATGATACTTGGTGGTAATGATTGGTACACAAATCCCACTTGGCTCACCAAATTTTGTTTTTCTAGGTGGAAGCATTCGTTTACAGGTTCAGTTTTTATTCTTGGTTTCACTCTGTTCTCTCCTATATAGATAGGTGAATTTGGAACTCTAAATCCAACACGGTTTGTAGTAGTTCTTTGAAACTTGACAAAATAAAGGAGTTCTCAGTTTTTTCTCTATGGTTTGTTTCCTCTTCAAGTAGCCCTAGGCACAGAGGGTGGAAAAGCACTTTCATTGAGAGGGGTTGTCAAGCTTCTAAGGAATAAGGAGTTTCCGAAATACCAGCAAATATTTTTTCACCCAATCTTGATGATACTTGTTGGTAATGATTGGTACACAAATCCCACTTGGCTCACCAAATTTTGTTCTTCTAGGTTGAAGCGTTCGTCTACAGTAGTCGTTTTTATATTTAGGTTTCCCTCTGTTCTCTCCTATATAGATAGATGAATTTGGAACTCTAAATCCAACATGGTTTGTAGTCGCTCTTTGAAACTTGACAAAAAAAAAGTAATTTTCAGTTTTGTCTCTATGGTTTGTTTCCTCCTTAAGTAGCCCTAAGCAGAGACTGTGTATAAGCACTTTAATTGAAAGGGGTTGCAAACTTCCAAGAAATTACGAGTTTCCGAAATACCAGCATATATTCTTTCACCCAAACTTGATGATACTTGGTGATAATTAGAAGTACACAAATCCCACTTGGCTCACCAAATTTTGTTCTTGTAGCTTTAAGCGTTCTTCTACAGTAGCAGTTTTTATATTTAGGTTTCACTCTGTTCTCTCCTATATAGATAGATGAATTTGGAACTCTAAATCCAACATGGTTTGTAGTAGTTTTTTGAAACTTGACAAAATAAAGTAGTTCTCAGTTTTGTCTCTATGGTTTGTTTCCTCTTCAAGTAGCCTTAAGCAGAGACTGTGGAAATGCACTTTCATTGAAAGGGGTTGCCAATCTTCCAAGAAATTACGAGTTTCCGAAATACCAGCAAATATTTTTTTACCCAATCTTCATGATACTTGGTGTTAATGATCAGGACACAAATCCCACTTGGCTCACCAAATTCTGTTCTTCCAGGTTGAAGCGTTCGTCTACCGTAGAAGTTTTTATATTTAGGTTTCCCTCTGCTCTCCTATATAGGTACATGAATTTGGAACTCTAAATCCGACATGGTTTGTAGTAGTTCTTAGAAACTTGACAAAAAAAGTAGTTCTCAGTTTTGTCTCTATGGTTTTTTTTTCTTCAAGTAGCCCTAAGCCAAGAGTGTGGAAAAGCACTTTCATTAAAAGGGGTTGCCAAGCTACCAAGAAATTACGAGTTTCCGAAATACCAGCAAATATTTTTTCACCCAATCTTGATGATACTTGGTGGTAATGATCGGTACACAAATCCCACTTTACTCACCAAATTTTGTTTTCTAGGTTGAAGCGTTCGTTTACAGTAACAGTTTTTATTTTTTAGGTTTCCCTCTATTCTCTACTATATAGATAGATGAATTTGGAACTCTAAATCCAACATGGTTTGTAGAAGCTCTTTGAAACTTGACAAAATAAAGGAGTTCTCACTTTTGTCTCTATGGTTTGTTTCCTATTCAAGTCGCCCTAGGCACAGACTATGGAAAAGCCCTTTCATTGAGAGAGGTTTCCAAGCTTCTAAAAAATAACGAGTTTCCGAAATACCAGCAAATATTTTTCCACCCAAACTTGATGATACGTGGTGGTAATGATCAGTACACAAATGCCACTTGGCTCACCAAATTGTGTTTTTCTAGGTTGAAGCGTTCGTTTACAGTAGCAGTTTTTATTTTTAGGTTTCACTCTGTTCTCTGCTATATAGATAGATGAATTTGGAACACTAAATCCAACATGGTTTGTAGTAATTATTGAAACTTGACAAAATAAAGGAGTTCTCAGTTTTGTCTCTATGGTTTCATTCCTCTTGAAGTAGCCCTAGTTACTAACTGTGGAAAAGCACTTCCGTTGAAAGGGGTTGCCAAGCTTCTAAGAAATAACGAGTTTCCGAAATACCATCATATATTTTTTCACCCAATCTTGATGATACTTCGTGGTAATGATCGGTACTCAAATCCCACTTGACTCACCAAATTTTGTTCTTCTAGGTTGAAGCATTAGTTTACAGTAGCAGTTTATATTTTTAGGTGTCCCTCTGTTCTCTCCTACATAGATAGATGAATTTGGAACTCTAAATCCAACATGGTTTGTATTACCTCTTTGAAACATGACAAAATAAAGGAGGTCTCTGTTTTGTCCGTATGGTTTGTTTCCTCTTCAAGTAGCCCTAGGCACAGACTGTGGATAAGCACTTTCATTGAGAGGGGTTGCCAAGCTTCTAAGAAATAACGAGTTTCCGAAATACCAGCAAATATTTTTTCACCCAATCTTGATCATACTTGGGGGTAATGATCAGTAGACCAATCCCACTGGGCTCACCAAATTTTGTTCTTCTAGGTTGAAGCGTTCGTCTACAGTAGCAGTTTTTATATTTAGGTTTCACTCTGTTCTCTTCGATATAGATGGATGAATTTGGAACTCTAAATCCAACATGGTTTGTAGTAGCTCTTTGTAACTTGACAAAATAAAGGAGTTCTCAGTTTTGTCTCTATGGTTTGTTTCCTCTTCAAGTAGCCCTAGGCACAGACTGTGGAAAAGCACTTTCATTGAGAGGGGTTGCCAAGCTTCTAAGAAATAACGAGTTTCCGAAATACCAGAAAATATTTTTTCACCCAATCTTGTTGATACTTGGGGGTAATGATCAGTACACCAGTTTCACTTGGCTCACCAATTTTTGTTCTTGTAGGTTGAATCGTTCGTCGACATTAGTAGTTTTTATATTTAGGTTTCACTCTGTTTTCTTCTATATAGATAGATGAATTTGGAAATCTAAATCCAACATGGTTTGTAGTAGCTCTTTGAAACTTGACAAAATAAACGAGTTCTCAGTTTTGTGTCTATGATTTGATTCCTCTTCAAGTAGCCCTAAGCAGAGACTGTGGAAAAGCACTTTAATTGAAAGGGGTTGCCAAGCTTCCAAGAAATTACGAGTTTCCGAAATACCAGCAAATATTCTTTCACCCAATCTTGATGATACTTTGTGGTAATGACAATTACACAAATCACACTTGGCTCACCAAACTTTGTTCTTCTAGGTTGAATCTTTTGTCTACAGTAGCAGTTTTTATTTTTAGGTTTCACTCTGTTCTATCCTATATAGAGAGATGAATTTGGAACTCTAAATCCAACATGGTTCGCAGTAGCTCTCTGAAACTTGACAAAATAAAATACTTCTCAGTTTTGTCTCTATGGTTTGTTTCTTCTTCAAGTAGCCCTAGGCACAGACTGTGGAAAAGCACTTTCATTGAGAGGGGTTGCCAAGCTTCTAAGAAATAACGAGTTTCCGAAATACCAGCAAATATTTTTTCACCCAATTTGATGATACTTGGTGGTAATGATCATTACAGAAATCTTACTTCACTAACCAATTGTGTTCTTCTAGGTTGAAGCGTTCGTTTACAGTAGCAGTTTATATTTTTAGGTGTCCCTCTGTTCTCCCCTATATAGATAGATGAATTTGGAACTCTAAATCCAGCATGGTTTGTAGTAACGCTTTGAAACTTGACAAAAAAAGTAGTTCTCAGTTTTGTCTCTATGATTTGTTTCCTCTTCAATTAGCCCTAAGCAGAGACTGTGGAAAAGCACTTTCATTGAAAGGAGTTGCCAAGCTTCCAAGAAATTACGAGTTTCCGAAATACCAGCAAATACTTTGTAACCCAATCTTGACGATACGTGGTGGTAATGACAAATACACAAATCCCACTTGGCTCACCAAATTTTGTTCTTCTAGGTTGAAGCGTTCCTTTACAGAAGGAGTTTTTATTTTTAGGTTTCACTCTGTTCTCTCCTATATAGATAGATGAATTTGGAACTCTAAATCCAACATGGTTTGTAGTAGCTCTTTGAAACTTCATAAAATAAAGTAGTTCTCAGTTTTGTCTCTATGTTTTGTTTCCTCTACAAGTAGCCCTAAGCAGAGACTGTGGAAATGCACTTTCATTGAAAGGGGTTGCCAAGCTTCCAAGAAATTACGAGTTTACGAAATCCCAGCAAATATTTTTTCACCCA
This sequence comes from Callospermophilus lateralis, assembly GCF_048772815.1. Lineage (NCBI taxonomy): Eukaryota > Metazoa > Chordata > Mammalia > Rodentia > Sciuridae > Callospermophilus > Callospermophilus lateralis. The sequence continues at coordinate 110,162 of NW_027513732.1, forward strand.
ATCTGGATGATACTTGGTGGTAATGATTGGTACACAAATCCCACTTGGCTCACCAAATTTTGTTCTTCTAGGTTGAAGCGTTCGTTTACAGTAGCAGTTTATATTTTTAGGTTTCCCTCTGTTCTCTCCTATATAGATAGATGAATTTGGAACTATAAATCCAACATGGTTTCTAGTAGCTCTTTCAAACTTGACAAAATAAAGGAGTTCTCAGTTTTGTCTCTATGATTTGTTTCCTCTTCAAGTACTCCTAAGCGGAGTTTGTGGAAAAGCACTTTCATTGAAAGGGGTTGCCAAGCTTCAAATGAATTACGAGTTTCCGAAATACCAGCAAATATTCTTTCACCCAATCTTGATGATACGTGGTGGTAATGATCGGTACACTAATCCCACTTGGCTCACCAAATTTTGTTCTTCTGGTTTGAAGCGTTCGTCTACAGTAGTCGTTTTTATATTTAGGTCTCCCTCTGTTCTCTCCTATATAGATAGATGAATTTGGAACTCTAAATCCAACATGGTTTGTAGTAACTCTTTGAAACTTGACAAAATCAAGTAGTTCTCAGTTTTGTCTCTATGGATTGTTTCCTCTTCAAGTAGCCCTAGGCACAGACTGTGAAAAGCACTTTCATTGAGAGGGGTTGCCAAGCTTCCAAGAAATAACGAGTTTCTGAAATATCAGCAAATATTTTTTCATCCAATCTTTATGATAATGAGTGGTAATGATCAGGACACAATTCCCACTTGGCTCACCAAATTCTGTTCTTCGAGGTTTAAGCGTTCGTCTACAGTAGCAGTTTTTATATTTAGGTTTCACTCTGTTCTCTCCTATATAGATAGATGAATTTGGAACTCTAAATCCAACATGGTTTTTAGGAGCTCTTTGAAACTTGAAAAATGAAGTAGTTCTCAGTTTTGTCTCTATGGTTTGTTTCCTCTTCAAGTAGCCCTAGGCACAGACTGTGGAAAAGCACTTTCATTGAGAGGGGTTGCCAAGCTTCTAAGAAATAAAGAGTTTCCGAATTACCAGCAAATTATTTTTCACCCAGTCTTGATGATACTTGGTGGTTATGATCAGGACACAAATCCCACTTATCTCAGCAAATTCTGTTCTTCTAGGTGAAGCGTTCCTCTAAGTAGCAGTTTTTGTATTTGGGTTTTTCTCTGTTCTCTCCTATATACACAGATGAATTTGGAACTCTAAATCCAACATGGTTTGTAGTAGCTCTTTGAAACTTGACAAAAAACAAAGTAGTTCTCAGTTTTGTCTCTATGGTTTGTTTCCTCTTCAAGTAGCCCTAAGCAGACACTGGGGAAAAGCACTTTCATTGAAAGGGGTTGCCAAGCTTCCAAGAAATTACGAGTTTCCGAAATACCAGCAAATATTTTTTCACCCAATCTTGATGATACTTGGTGGTAATGATCAGTACAAAAATCCCACTGGACTCACCAAACTGTGTTCTTCTAGGTTGAAGCTTTCGTTTACCGTAGCAGTTTATATTTTTAGGTGTCCCTCTGTTCTCTCCTATATAGATAGCTGAATTTGGAACTCTAAATCCAGCGTGGTTTGTAGTAGCGCTTTGAAACTTGACACAAAAAAGTAGTTCTCAGTTTTGTCTCTATGATTTGTTTCCTCTTCTAGTAGCCCTAAGCAGAGACTGTGGAAAAGCACTTTCATTGAAAGCAGTTGCCAAGCGTAAAAGAAATAACGAGTTTCCGAATACCAGCAAATATTTTTTCACCCAATCTTGATGATACATGGTGGTAATGATCGGTACACAAATCCCACTTGTCTCTCCAAATTTTGTTGTTCTAGGTTGAAGCGTTCGTTTACAGTAGCAGTTTTTATTTTAGGTTTCACTTTGTTCTCTCCTATATAGATAGATGAATTTGGAACTCTAAATCCAACAAGATTTGTATTAGCTCTTTGAAACTTGACAAAAAGTAGTGCTCAGTTTTGTCTCTATGATTTGTTTCCTCTTCAAGTAGCCCAGGCAGAGACTGTGGAAAACACTTCCATATAAATGGGTTGCCAAGCTTCCAAGAAATTACGTGTTTCTGAAATACCAGCAAATATTTTTTCACCCAATCTTGATGATACTTGCGGGTGATGACAAGTACAAAAATCCCACTTGGCTCACCAAATTTTGTTCTTCTAGGTTGAAGCGTTCGTTTACAGTAGCAGTTTTTTTTTTTTTAGGTTTCACTCTTTGTCTCCTATATACATAGAAGAATTTGGAACTCTAAACAAAACATGTTTTGTAGTAGCTCTTGAAACTTGACAAAATAAAGGAGTTCTCAGTTTTGTGTCTCTATGGATTGTTTCCTCTTCAAGTAGCCCTATGCACAGACTGTGGAAAAGCATTTTCATTGAGAGGGGTTGCCAAGCTTCTAGAAATAACGAGTTTTTGAAATACCAGCAAATATTTTTTCACCCAATCTTGATGATACGTGGTGGTAATGATCAGTACACAAATCCCAATTGGCTCACCCCATTTTTTTCTTCTAGGTTAAAGCGTTCGTTTACAGTAGCAGTTTTTATTTTTAGGTTTCACTCTGTTCTTTTTTATATAGATAGATGAATTTGGAACTCAAATCCAACATGGATTTTAGTAGCTCTTTGAAACTTGACAAAATGAAGAAGTTCTCAGTTTTGTCTATATGTTTTGTTTCCTCTTCAAGTAGCACTAGGCAGAGACTGTGGAAAACAACTTTCATTGAGAGGGGTTGCCAGGCTTCTAAGAAATAACGAGTTTCCGAAATACCAGCAAATATTTTTTTACCCAACCTTGATGATACTTGGTGGTAATGACAAGAACACAAATCCCACTTGGCTCACCAAATTTTGTTGTTCTAGGTTGAAACGTTCGTTTACAGTAGCAGTTTGTATTTTTAGGTGTCACTCTGCTCTCTCCTATATAGATAGATGAATTTGGAACTCTAAATCCAGCATGGTTTGTAGTAGCTCTTTGAAACTTGACAATATAAAGGAGTTCTCAGTTTTGTCTCTATGGTTTGTTTCCCCTTCAAGTAGCCCTAGGCACAGACTGTGGAAAAGCACTTTCATTCAGAGGTGTTGCCAAGCTTCTAAGAAATAAGGAGTTTCAGAAAAAACAAGCAAATATTTTTTCACCCAATCTTGATTATACGTGGTGGTAATGACAAGTACACAAATTTTACTTGGCTCAACAAATTTTGTTCTTCTAGGTTGAAGCTTTCGTTTACAATAGCAGTTTTTATTTTTAGGTTTCACTATGTTCTCTCCTATATGGATAGATGAATTTGGAACTCTAAATCCAACCTGGTTTGTAGTAGCTCTTTGAAACTTGACAAAATAAAGGAGTTCTCAGTTTTGTCTCGATAATTTCTTTCCTCTTCAAGTAGCCCTGGTAGAGACTGTGGAATAGCACTTTCATTGAAAGGGGTTGCCAAGCTTCCCAGAAATTACGAGTTTCCGTAATACCAGCAAATATTTTTTCACCCAATCTGCATGATACGTGGTGGTAATGACAAGGACACAAATCCCACTTGGCTCACCAAATATTTTTCCTCTAGGTTGAAGCGTTCATTTACTGCAGCAGTTTTTATTTTTAGGTTTTCCTCTGTTCTCTCCTATATAGACAGATGAATTTAGAACTCTAAATCCAACATGGTTTGTAGTAGCTTTTTGAAACTTGACAAAATAAAGGAATTCTCAGTTTTGTCTTTTTGGTTTGTTTCCCATTCAAGTAGCCCTAGGATCAGACTGTGGAAAAGCACTTTCATTGAGAGGGGTTACCAAGCTTCTAAGAAATAACGAGTTTCTGAAATACCAGCAAATATTTTTTCACCCAATCTTTATGATACGTGGTGGTAATGACAAGTACACAAATCCTACTTGGCTCAAGAAATTTTGTTCTTCTAGGTTGAAGCGTTCGTTTTCAATAGCAGTTTTTATTTTTAGGTTTCACTCTGTTCTCTCCTATATAGATAGATGAATTTGGAATTCTAAATCCAACATGGTTTCTAGTAGCTCTTTGAAACTTGACACAATAAAGGAGTTCTCAGTTTTGTCTCTATGGTTTGTTTCCTCTTCAAGTAGACCTAGGCACAGACTGTGGAAAATCACTTACATTGAGAGGGGTTGCCAAGCTTCTAAGAAATAACGAGTTTCCGAAATACCAGCAAATATTTTTTCACCCAATCTTGATGATACTTGGTGGTAATGATCAGTACACGAATCCCACGTGGCTAACCAAATTTTCTTCCTCTAGTTTGACGCATTCATCTACAGTAGCAGTTTTTATTCTTAGGTTTCACTCTGTTATCTCCTATGTAGATAGATAAATTTCGAACTCTATATTCAACATCGTTCGTAGTAGCTCTTTGAAACTTGACAAAATAAAGGAGTTCTCAGTTTTTTCTCTATAATTTGTTTCCTCTTCAAGGACCCCTAAGAAGATCTGTGGAAAAGCACTTTCATTGATAGAGGTTGCCAAGCTTCCAAGAAATCACGAGTTTCCGAAATACCAGCAAATATTTTTTCACCCTATCTTGATGATACTTGATGGTAATGACATGTACACAAATCCCACATGGCTCACCAAATTTTGTTCTTCTAGGTTGAAGCGTTCGTTTCAAGTAGCAGTTTTTATTTTTAGGTTTCACTCTGTTCTCTCCTATATAGATAGATGAAATTGGAACTCTAAATCCAACATGGTTTCTAGTAGCTCTTTGAAACTTGACAAAATAAAGGAGTTCTCAGTTTTGTATCTATGGTTTGTTTCCTCTTCAGATAGCCCTGTGCAGAGACTGTGGAAAAGCACTTTCATTGAGAGGGGTTGCCAAGCTTCTAAGAAATAACGAGTCTCTGAAATACCAGCAAATATTATTTCACCCAATCTTGATGATAATTGGTGGTAATGATCAGTACACAAATCCCAATTGGCTCACCAATGTTTGTTCTTCTAGGTTGAAGTGTTCGTCCACAGTAACAGTTTTTATGTTTAGGTTTCACTCTGTTAATTCCTATCTAGATAGATGAATTTGGAACTCTAAATCCAACATGTTTTGTAGTAGCTCTTTGAAACTTGAAAAATAAAAGAGTTCTCAGCTTTGTCTCTATAATTTGTGTCCTCTTCAAGTAGCCCAAAGCAGAGACTTTGGAAAAGCACTTTCATTGAAATGGGTTGCCAAATTTCCAAGAAATTACGAGTTTCCGAAATACCAGCATACATTTTTTCACCCAATCTTGATGATACTTGGTTTTAATGACAAGTACACAAATCCCACTTGGCTCACCAAATTTAGTTCTTCTAGGTTGAAGCGTTTCGTTGACAGTAGCAGTTTTTATTTTTAGGTTTCCCTGTGTTCTCTCCTATATAGAGAGATGACTTTGAAACTCTAAATCAACCATGGTTTGTAGTAGCTCTTTGAAACTTGAAAAAAAAACTAGTTCTCAGTTTTGTCTTTATGATTTGTTTCCTATTCAAGTAGCCCTAAGCAGAGACTGTGGAAAAGCACTTTCATTGAAAGGGGTTGCCAAGCTTCCAAGAAATTACGATTTTCCGAAATACCAGCAAATATTTTTTCACCCAATCTTGTTGATACGTGGTGGTGATGAACGGTACACAAATCCCACTTGGCTCACCAAATTTTTTCTTCTAGGTTGAAGCGTTCATTTACTGTAGCAGTTTTTATTTTTAGGTTTTCCTCTGTTCCCTCCTATATAGATAGATGAATTTGGAACTCTAAATCCAACATGGTTTGTAGTAGATCTTTGAAACTTGACAAAATAAAGGAGTTCTCAGTTTTGTCTCTATGGTTTGTTTCTACTTCAAGTAGCCCTAGGCACAGACTGTGGAAAAGCACTTTCATTGAGAGGTGTTGCCAAGGTTCTAAGAAATAACGAGTTTCCGAAAAACCAGCAAATATTTTTTCACCCAATCTTGATGATACGTGGGGGTAATGACAAGTACACAAATTTTACTTGGCTAAACAAATTTTGTTCTTCTAGGTTGAAGCATTCGTTTACAATATGAGTTTTTATTTTTAGGTTTCACTATGTTCTCTCCTATATAGATAGATGAATTTGGAACTCTAAATAAAACATGGTTTCTAGTAGCTCTTTGAAACTTGACAAAATAAAGCAGTTCTCAGTTTTGTCTCTATGGTTTGTTTCCTCTTCAAGTAGCCCTAGGCACAGACTGTGGAAAATCAATTTCATTGAGTGGGTTGAGAAGCTTCTAAGAAATAACTAGTTTCCGAAATACCAGCAAATATTTTTTCACCCAATCTTGATGATACTTGGTGGTAATGACAAGTACACAAATCCCACTTGGCTCACCAAATTTTGTTCTTCTAGGTTGAAGCGTTTGTTAAAATAGCAGTTTTTATTTTTAGGTTACCCTCTGTTCTCTCCTATATAGATAGATGACTTTGGAACTCTAAATCAACCAAGGTTTGTAGTAGCTCTTTGAAACTTGAAAAAAAAAAACTAGTTTTCAGTTTTGTCTTTATGATTAGATTCCTCTTCTAGTAGCCCTAAGCAGAGACTGTGGAAAAGCACTTTCATTGAAAGGGGTTGCCAAGCTTCCAAGAAATTACGAGTTTCCGAAATACCAGCAAATTTTTTTTCACCCTATCTTGTTGATACGTGGTGGTAATGATCGGTACAAAAATCCCACTTGAATCACCAAATTTTTTTCTTCTATGTTGAAGTGTTCATTTACTGTAGCAGTTTTAATTTTTAGGTTTTCCTCTGTTCTCTCCTATATAGATAGATGAATTTGGAACTCTAAATCCAACATGGTTCGTAGTAGCTCTTTGAAACTTGACAAAATAAAGGAGTTCTCAGTTTTGTCTCTATGGTTTGTTTCCTCTTCAAGTAGCCCTAGGCACATACTGTGGAAAATCAGTTTCATTGAGAGGGGTTGCCAAGCTCCTAAGAAATAACGAGTTTCCGAAATACCAGCAAATATTTTTTCACCCAGTCTTGATGATACTTGGTGGTAATAATCAGTACACAAATCCCACTTGGCTCACCAAATTTTTTTCTTCTAGGTTGAAGCGTTCGTCTAGAGTAGCAGATTTTATGTTTAGGTTTCACTCTGTTCTATCCTATGTAGATAGATGAATTGGGAACTCTAAATCCAACATGGTTTGTAGTAGCTCTTTGAAACTTGACAAAATAAAGGAGTTCTCAGTTTTGTCTCTATAATTTCTTTCCTCTTCAAGTAGCCCTAAGGAAGACTGTGTAAAAGCACTTTCATTGACAGGGGTTGCCAAGCTAACAAGAAATTATGAGATTCCAAAATACCAGCAAATATTTTTTCACCCAGTCTGGATGATACGTGGTGGTAATGACAAGTACACAAATCCCACTTGGCTCACCAAATTTTGATCTTCTAGGTTGAAGCGTTGTTTACAGTAGCAGTTTTTATTTTTACTTTTCCATCTGTTCTATCCTATATAGATAGATGAATTTGGAACTCTAAATCCAACATGGTTTGTAGTAGCTATTTGAAACTTGACAAAATAAAAGAGTTCTCAGCTTTGTCTCTATAATTTGTTTCCTCTTCAAATAGCCCAAAGCAGAGACTTTCGAAAAGCACTTTCATTGAAAGGGGTTGCCAAGCTTCCAAGAAAATGCGAGTTTCCGAAATAACAACAAATATTTTTTTTGCCCAATCTTGATGATACTTGGTGGTAATGACAAGTACACAAATCCCACTTGGCTCACCAAATTTTGTTCTTCTAGGTTGAAGCGTTCGTTTACAGTAGCAGTTTTTTTTTAGGTTTCCCTCTGTTCTCTCCTATATAGATAGATGAATTTGGAACTCTAAATCCAACATGGTTTGTAGTAGCTTTTTGAAACTTGACAAAATAAAGGAGTTCTCAGTTTTGTCTTTATGGTTTATTTCCCCTTCAAGTATCCCTAGGCACAGACTGTGGAAAAGCACTTTCTTTGAGAGGGGTTGCCAAGCTTCTAAGAAATAACGAGTTTCCGAAATACCAGCAAATATTTTTTCACCCAAACTTGATGATACTTGGTGGTAATGACAAGTACACAAATCCCACTTGGCTCAATAAATTTTGTTCTTCTATGTTGAAGCGTTCGTTTACAATTGCAGTTTTTATTTTTAGGATTCACTCTGTTGTCTCCTACATACATAGATGAATTTGGAACTCTAAATCCAACATGATTTCTAGTAGCTCTTTGAAACTTGACACAATAAAGGAGTTCTCAGTTTTGTCTCTATTTTTTTTTCCTCTTCAAGTAGCCCTAGGCACAGACTGTGGAAAAGCACTTTCATTGAGAGGGTTTGCCAAGCTTGTAAGAAATAACGAGTTTCCGAAATACCAGCAAATATTTTTTCACTCAATCTTGATGATACTTGGTGGTAATGATCAGTACACAAATCCCACTTGGCTAACCAAATTTTCTTCCTCTAGGTTAACGTGTTCTTCTACAGTAGCAGTTTTTATTCTTAGGTTTCACTCTGTTCTCTCCTATGTTGATAGATGAATTTGGAACTCAAAATCCAACATGGTTTGTTGTAGCTCTTTGAAACTTGACAAAATAAAGGAGTTCTCAGTTTGTTCTCTATAATTTGTTTACTCTTCAAGGAGCCCTAAGAAAGACTGTGGATAAGCACTTTCATTGAAAGAGGTTGCCAAGCTTCCAAGAAATAACGAGTTTCCGAAATACCAGCAAATATTTTATCACCCAACCTTGATGATACGTGATGGTAATGACAAGTACACAAATCCCACATGGCTCACCAAATTTTGTTCTTCTAGGTTGAAGCGTTCGTTTCAAGTAGCAGTTTTTATTTTTAGATTTCACTCTGTTCTCTCCTATATAGATAGATGAATTTGGAACTCTAAATCCAACATGGTTTCTAGTAGGTCTTTGAAACTTGACAAAATAAAAGAGTTCTCAGCTTTGTCTCTGTAATTTGTTTCCTCTTCAAGTAGCCCTAAGCAGAGACTGTGGAAAAGCACTTTCATTGAAAGGGGTTGCCAAGCTTCCAAGAAATAACGAGTTTCTGAAACACCAGCAAATATTTTTTCACCCAATCCTGATGATACTTGGTGGTAATGATCGGTACACAAATCCCACATGGCTCACCAAATTTTGTTCTTCTAGGTTGAAGCGTTCATCTACAGTATGAGTTTTTATGTTTAGGTTTCACTCTTTTCTCTTCTATGTAGATAGATGAATTTGGAACTCTAAATCCAACATGGTTTGTAGTAGCTCTTTGAAACTTGACAAAATAAAAGAGTTCTCAAATTTCTGTCTATGGTTTGTTTCCTCTTCAAGTAGCCCTAAGCAGAGACTGTGGAAAAGCACTTTTGTTGAAAGGGGTTGCCAAGCTTCCAAGAAATTACGAGTTTCCGAAATACCAGCAAATATTTTTTCACCCAAATCTGGATGATACCTGGTGGTAATGACAAGGACACAAATCCCACTTGGCTCATCAAATTTTGTTCTTCTAGGTTGAAGCGTTCGTCTACAGTAGTCGTTTTTATATTTAGGTTTCCCTCTGTTCACTCCTATATAGATAGATTAATTTGGAACTCCAAATCCAACATGGTTTGTAGTCGCTCTTTGAAACTTGACAAAAAAATGTAGTTCTCAGTTTTGTCTCTATGGTTTGTTTTTTCTTCAATTAGCCCTAAGCAGAGACTGTTTAAAAGCACTTTCATTGACAGGGGTTGCCAAGCTTCCAAGAAATAACGAGTTTCCGAAATACCAGCAAATATTTTTTCACCCAATCTTGATGATACTTTGTGGTAATGATTGGTACACAAATCCCACTTGACACACCAAATTTTGGTCTTCTAGGTTGAAGCGTTTGTTTACAGAAGCAGTGTATATTTTCAGGTTTCACTCTGTTCTCTCCTATATAGATAGATGAATTTGGAACACTAAATCAAACATGGTTTGTAGTCGCTCTTTGAAACTGGACAAAAAAAAGTAGTTCTCAGTATTGTCTCTATGGTTTGTTCCTCTTCAAGTAGCCCTAAGCAGAGACTGTGGAAAAGCACTTTCATTGAAAGGGGTTGCCAAGCTTCGAAGAAATAACGAGTTTCTGAAACACCAGCAAATATTTTTTCACCCAATCTTGATGATACTTGGTGGTAATGATCGGTACACAAATCCAACTTGGCTCACCAAATTTTGTTCTTCTAGGTTGAAGCATTCATCTACAGTATCAGTTTTTATGTTTAGGTTTCACCCTGTTCTCTTCTATGTAGATAGATGAATTTGGAACTCTAAATCCAACATGGTTTGTAGTAGCTCTTTGAAACTTGACAAAAAAAGTAGTTCTCAGTTTTGTCTCTATGGTTTGTTTTTTCTTCAATTAGCCCTAAGCAGAGACTGTGGAAAAGCACTTTCATTAAAAAGGGTTGCCAAGCTTCCAAGAAATAACGAGTTTCCGAAATACCAGCAAATATTTGTTCACCCAATCTTGATGATACGTGGTGGTAATGACAAGTACACAAATCCCACATGGCTCCCCAAATTTTGTTCTTCTAGGTTGAAGCGTTCGTCTACAGTACTCGTTTTTATATTTAGGTTTTCCTCTGTTCTCTCCTATATAGATAGATTAATTTGGAACTCTAAATCAAATATGGTTTGTAGTCGCTCTTCGAAACTTGACAAAAAAAGTAGTTCTCAGTATTGTCTCTATGGTTTGTTCCTCTTCAAGTAGCCCTAAGCAGAGACTGTGGAAAAGCAATTTCATTGAAATGGGTTGACAAGCTTCCAAGAAATAACGAGTTTCTGAAGCACCAGCAAATATTTTTTCACCCAATATTGATGATACTTGGTGGTAATGACAAGTACACAAATCCCACTTGGCTCACCAAATTTTGTTCTTCTAGTTGGAAGCGTTTGTTTACAGTTGCAGTTTTTAATTTTGGTTTCACTCTGTTCTCTCCTATATAGATAGATGAATTTTGAACTCTAAATCCAACATGGTTTATAGTAGCTCTTTGAAACTTGACAAAATAAAGGAGTTCTCAGTTTTGTCGCTATGGTTTGTTTCCTCTTCAAGTAGCCCTAGGCACAGACTGTGGAAAAGCACTTTCATTCAGAGAGGTTGCAAAGCTTCTAAGAAATAACGAGTTTCCGAAATACCAGCAAATATTTTTTTACCCATTCGTGATGATTCGTGGTGGTAATGACAAGTACACAACTCCAACTTGGCTCACCAAATTTTGATCTTCTAGGTTGAAGCGTTCAGCTACAGTAGTCGTTTTTATATTTAGGTTTTCCTCTGTTCTCTCCTATATAGATAGATTAATTTGGAACTCTAAATCCATCATGGTTTGTAATCGCTCTTTGAAACTTGACAAAAAAATGTAGTTCTCAGTTTTGTCTCTATGGTTTGTTTTTTCTTCAATTAGCCCTAAGCAGAGACTGTGGAAAAGCACTTTAATTAAAAAGGGTTGCCAAGCTTCCTATAAATTATGAGTTTCCGAAATACAAGCAAATATTTTTTCACCCAATCTTGATGATATGTGGTGGTAATGACAAGTACACTAATCCAACTTGGCTCACCAAATTTTGTTTTTCTAGGTTGAAGCGTTCGTCTACAGTAGTCGTTTTTGTATTTAGGTTTCCCTCTGTTCTCTCCTATATAGATAGATGAATTTGGAACTCTAAATCCAACATGGTTTGTAGTCGCTCTTTGAAACTTGACAAAAAAAAAGTAGTTCTCAGTTTTGTCTCTATGGTTTGTTTCCTCTTCAAGTAGCCCTAAGCAGAGACTGTGGAAAAGCACTTTCATTGAAAGGGGTTGCCAAGCTTCCAAGAAATAACGAGTTTCTGAAACACCAGCAAATATTTTTTCACCCAGTCTTGATGATACTTGGTGGTAATGATCGGTACATAAATCCCACATGGCTCACCGAATTTTGTTCTTCTAGGTTGAAGCGTTCATCTACAGTATGAGTTTTTATGTTTAGGTTTTACTCTTTTCTCCTCTATGTAGATAGATGAATTTGGAACTCTAAATCCAACATGGTTTGTAGTAGCTCTTTGAAACTTGACAAAATAAAGGAGTTCTCAGTTTTGTCTCTATAATTTGTTTCCTCTTCAAGTAGCCCTAAGCAGAGACTGTGGAAAAGCACTTTCATTGACAGGGGTTGCCAAGCTTCCAAGAAATAATGAGTTTCCGAAATACCAGCAAATATTTTTTCACCCAATCTTGATGATACTTGGTGGTAATGATCGGTACACAAATCCCACTTGACACACCAAATTTTGGTCTTCTAGGTTGAAGCATTCGTTTACAGAAGCAGTTTATATTTTCAGGTTTCCCTCTGTTCTCTCCTATATAGATAGATGAATTTGGAACTCTAAATCCAACATGGTTTGTAGTAGCTCTTTGAAACTTGACAAAATAAAGGAGTTCTCAGTTTTGTCTCTATGTTTTGTTTCCCCTTGAAGTAGCCCAAGGCACAAACTGTGGAAACGCACTTTCATTGAGAGGGGTTGCCAAGCTTCTAAGAAATAACGAGTTTCCGAAAAACCAGCAAATATTTTTTCACCCAATCATGATGATACTTGGTGGTAATGATCAGTAAACAAATTCCATTTGGCTCACCAAATTTTGTTCTTCTAGGTTGAAGCGTTCGTCTACAGTACTCGTTTATATATTTAGGTTTTCCTCTGTTGTCTCCTATATAGATAGATTAATTTGGAACTCTAAATCAAACATGGTTTGTAGTCGCTCTTTGAAACTTGACAAAAAAAAAAGTAGTTCTCAGTATTGTCTCTATGGTTTGTTCCTCTTCAAGTAGCCCTAAGCAGAGACTGTGGAAAAGCACTTTCATTGAAAGGGGTTGCCAAGCTTCCAAGAAATAACGAGTTTCTGAAACACCAGCAAATATTTTTTCACCCAATCTTGATGATACTTGGTGGTAATGATCGGTACACAAATCCCACTTGGCTCACCAAATTTTGTTCTTCTATGTTGAAGCATTCATCTACAGTATCCGTTTTTATGTTTAATTTTCACTCTGTTCTCTTCTATGTAGATAGATGAATTTGGAACTATAATCCAACATGGTTTGTAGTAGCTCTTTGAAACTTGACAAAAAAGTAGTTCTCAGTTTTGTCTATATGGTTTGTTTTTTCTTCAATTCGGCCTAAGCAGAGACTGTGGAAAAGCACTTTCATTAAAAAGGGTTGCCAAGCTTCCAAGAAATAACGAGTTTCCGAAATACCAGCAAATATTTTTTCACCCAATCTTGATGATACGTGGTGGTAATGACAAGTACAGAAATCCCACTTGGCACACCAAATTTTGTTCTTCTAGGTGGAAGCGTTTATTTACAGTAGCAGTTTATATTCTCAGGTTTCCCTCTGTTCTCTCCTATATAGATAGATGAATTTGGAACTCTAAATCCAACATGGTTTGTAGTAGCTCTATGAAACTTGACAAAATAAAGGAATTCTAAGTTTTATCTCTATTATTTGTTTCCTCTTCAAGTAGCCCTAAGCAGAAACTGTGGAAAAGCACTTTCATTGAAAGGGGTTGCCAAGCTTCCAAGAAATTACGAGTTTCCGAAATACCAGCAAATATTTTTTCACCCAATCTTGATGATACTTGGTGGTAATGATCAGTACACAAATCCCACATGGCTCAGCAAATTTTGTTCTTCAAGGTTGAAGCGTTCGTCAACAGTAGTCGTTTTTATATTTAGGTTTTCCTCTGTTCTCTCCTATATAGAAAGATTAATTTAGAACTCTAAATCCAACATGGTTTGTAGTAGCTCTTTGAAACTTGATAAAATAAAGGAGTTCTCAGTTTTGTCTCAATGGTTGTTTCCTCTAAATGTAGCCCTAGGCACAGACTGTGGAAAACCAGTTTCATTGAGAGGGGTTGAAAGCTTCCAAGAAATAACGAGTTTCCGAAATACCAGCAAATATTTTTTCACCCAATCTTGAAGATACTTGGTGGTAATGATCAGTACACAAATCCCACTTGGCTCACCAAATTTTGTTCTTCTAGGTTGAAGCGTTCGTCTACAGTAGCAGTTTTTAGGTTAGGTTTCACTCTGTTCTCTACTATGTAGATAGATGAATTTGGAACTCTTAATCCAACATGGTTTGTAGTACCACTTTGAAACTTGACAAAAAAAAAGTAGTTCTCAGTTTTGTCTCTATGGTTTGTTTTTTCTTCAAGTAGCCCTAAGCAGACACTGTGGAAAAGCACTTTCATTAAAAGGGGTTGCCAAGCTTCCAATAAATTACGAGTTCACGAAACACCAGCAAATATTTTTTCACCCAATCTTGATGATACGTGGTCGTAATGACAAGTACACATATCCCACTTGGCTCACCAAATTTTGTTCTTCTAGGTCGAAGCGTTCGTTTACAGTTGCAGTTTTTATTTTTGGTTTCACTCTGTTCTCTCCTATATAGATAGATGAATTTGGAACTCTAAATCCAACATGGTTTGTAATAGCTCTTTGAGACTTGACAAAATAAAGGAGGTCTCAGTTTTGTCGCTATGGTTTGTTTCCTCTTCAAGTAGCCCTAGGCACAGACTGTGGAAAAGCACTTTCATTAAAAAGGGTTGCCAAGCTTCTAAGAAATAACAAGTTTCCGAAATACCAGCAAATATTTTTTCACCCAGTCTTGATGATACTTGGTGGTAATGATCAGTACACAAATCCCACTTGGTCACCAAATTTTGTTCTTCTAGGTTGAAGCGTTCGTCTACAGTAGTCGGTTTTATATTTAGGTTTCCCTCTGTTCTCTCCTGTATAGATAGATGAATTTGGAACTCTAAATCCAACATGGTTTGTAGTAGCTCTTTGAAACTTGACAAAATAAAGGAGTTCTCAGTTTTGTCGCTATGGTTTGTTTCCTCTTCAAGTAGCCCTAGGCACAGACGGTGGAAAAGCACTTTCATTCAGAGAGGTTGCAAAGCTTCTAAGAAATAACGAGTTTCCGAAATACCAGCAAATATTTTTTTTACCCAATCGTGATGATTCGTGGAGGTAATGACAAGTACACAACTCCAACTTGGCTCACCAAATTTTGTTCTTCTAGGTTGAAGCGTTCAGCTACAGTAGTCGTTTTTATATTTAGGTTTTCCTCTGTTCTCTCCTATATAGATAGATTAATTTGGAACTCTAAATCCAACATGGTTTGTAATCGCTCTTTGAAACTTGACAAAAAAATGTAGTTCTCAGTTTTGTCTCTATGGTTTGTTTTTTCTTCAATTAGCCCTAAGCAGAGACTGTGGAAAAGCACTTTAATTAAAAAGGGTTGCCATGCTTCCTATAAATTATGAGTTTCCGAAATACAAGCAAATATTTTTTCACCCAATCTTGATGATATGTGGTGGTAATGACAAGTACACTAATCCAACTTGGCTCACCAAATTTTGTTTTTCTAGGTTGAAGCGTTCGTCTACAGTAGTCCTTTTTGTATTTAGGTTTCCCTCTGTTCTCTCCTATATAGATAGATGAATTTGGAACTCTAAATCCAACATGGTTTGTAGTCGCTCTTTGAAACTTGACAAAAAAAAAAGTAGTTCTCAGTTTTGTCTCTATGGTTTGTTTCCTCTTCAAGTAGCCCTAAGCAGAGACTGTGGAAAAGCACTTTCATTGAAAGGGGTTGCCAAGCTTCCAAGAAATAACGAGTTTCTGAAACACCAGCAAATATTTTTTCACCCAATCTTGATGATACTTGGTGGTAATGATCGGTACACAAATCCCACATGGCTCACCGAATTTTGTTCTTCTAGGTTGAAGCGTTCATCTACAGTATGAGTTTTTATGTTTAGGTTTTACTCTTTTCTCCTCTATGTAGATAGATGAATTTGGAACTCTAAATCCAACATGGTTTGTAGTAGCTCTTTGAAACTTGACAAAATAAAGGAGTTCTCAGTTTTGTCTCTATGGTTTGTTTCCTCCTTCAAGTAGCCCTAAGCAGAGACTGTGAAAAAGCACTTTCATTGAAAGGGGTTGCCAAGCTTTCAAAAAATAACGAGTTCCCGAAATACCAGCAAATATTTTTTCACCCAGTCTTAATGATACATGGTGGTAATTATCAGTAAACAAATCCCACTTGCCTCACCAAATTTTGTTCTTCTAGGTTGAAGCGTTCGTCTACAGTAGTCATTTTTATATTTTGGTTTCCCTCTGTTCTCTCCTATATAGATAGATGAATTTGGAACTCTAAATCCAACATGGTTTATAGTCGCTCTTTGAAACATGACAAAAAAAAGTAGTTCTCAGTTTTGTCTCTATGGTTTGTTTCCTCTTCAATTAGCCCTAAGCAGAGACTGTGGAAAAGCACTTTCATTGAAAAGGGTTGCCAAGCTTTCAAAAAATAACGAGTTCCCGAAATACCCGCAAATATTTTTTCACCCAATCTTGATGATACTTGGTAGTAATGATCGGTACATAAATCCCACTTGACACACCAAATTTTGTTCTTCTAGGTTGAAGCGTTCTTTTACAGTAGCAGTTTATATTTTTAGTATTCCCCCTGTTCTATCCTATATAGATAGATGAATTTGGAACTCTAAATCCAACAGGGTTTGTAGTAGCACTTTGAAACTTGAGAAAATAAAGGAATTCTAAGTTTTGTCTCTAATATTTGTTTACTCTTCAAGTAGCCCTAAGCAGAAACTGTGGAAAAGCACTTTCATTGAAAGGGGTTGCCAAGCTTCCAAGAAATTACGAGTTTCCGAAATACCAGCAAATATTTTTTCACCCAATCTTGATGATTCGTGGTGGTAATGATCGGTACAAAAATCCCACTTGGCTCACCAAATATTGTTCTTCTAGGTTGAAGCGTTCGTTTACAGTAGCAGTTTTTATTTTAGGTTTCCCTCTGTTCTCTCCTATATATAGATGAATTTGGAACTCTTAATCAAACATGGTTTGTAGTAGCTCTTTGAAACTTGACAAAATAAAGGATTTCTCACTTTTGTCTCAACGGTTTGTTTCCTATTCACGAAGCCCTAGGCACAGACTGTGGAAAAGCACTTTCATTGAGAGGGGTTGCCAAGCTTCTAAAAAATAACGAGTTTCCGAAATACCAGCAAAAATTTTTTCACCCAATCTGGATGATACCTGGTCGTAATGACAAGGACACAAATCCCACTTTGCTCACCAAATTTTGTTCTTCTAGGTGGAAGCGTTCATCTACAGTAATCGTTTTTATATTTAGATTTCTCTCTGTTCTCTCCTATATAGATAGATGAATTTGGAACTCTAAATCCAACATGGTTTGTAGTAGCACGTTGAAACTTGACAAAAAAAGTAGTTCTCAATTTGTCTCTATGGTTGTTTCCTCTTCAAGTAGCCCTAGGCACAGACTTTTGAAAAGCACTTTCATTGAGAGGTGTTGCCAAGCTTCTAAGAAATAACGAGTTTCCGAAATACCAGCAAATATTTTGTCACCCAATCTTGATGATACGTGGTGGAAAAGACAAGTACACAAATCCCAATTGGCTCACCAAATTTTGTTCTTCTAGTTTGAAGTGTTCGTTTACACTAGCAGTTTATATTTTGAGTTTTCCCTCTGTTCTCTCCTATATAGATAGATGAATTTGAAACTCTAAATCCAACATGGTTTGTAGTAGCTCTTTGAAACTTGACAAAAAAAAGAAGTTCTCAATTTTCTCTCTACCATCTGTTTCCTCTTCAAGTAGCCCTAAGCAGAGACTGTTTAAAAGCACTTTCATTGAAAGGGATTGCCAAGCTTCCAAGAAATAATGAGTTTCCGAAATACCAGAAAAAATTTTTTCATCCAATCTTGATGATACGTGGTGGTAAAGACAAGTACACAAATCCCACTTGGCTCACCAAATTTTGTTCTTCTAGTTTGAAGTGTTCGTTTACACTAGCAGTTTATATTTTTAGGTTTCACTCTGTTCTCTCCTATATAGATAGATGAATTTGGAACTGTAAATTCAACATGGTTTGTAGTAGCTCTTTGAAACTTGACAAAATAAAGGAGTTCTCAGTTTTGTCTCTATGGTTTGTTTCCTTTTCAAGTAGCCCTAGGCAGAAACTGTGGAAAAGCAATTTGATTGAGAGGGGTTGCCAAGCTTCTAAGAAATAACGAGTTACCGAAATACCAGCAAATACTTTTTCAGCCAATCTTGACAATACATGGTGGTAATGATCAGTGCACAAGTCCCACCTTCTCACCAAATTTTGTTCTTCTATGTTGAAGCGTTCGTCTACAGTAGCAGTTTTTATATTTAGATTTCCCTCTGTTCTCTCCTATATAGATAGATGAATTTGGAACTCTAAATCCAACATGGTTTGTAGTAGCTCTTTGAAACTTGACAAAATAAAGGACTTCTCAGTTTTGTCTCTACGCTTGTTCCCTCTTCAAGTAGCCCTAGGCACAGACTATGGAAAAGCACTTTCATTGAGAGGGGTTGCCAAGCTTCGAAGAAATAACGAGTTTCCGAAATACCAGCAAATATTTTTTCACCCAGTCTTGATGATACTTGGTGGTAATGATCAGTACACAAATCCCACTTGGTCACCAAATTTTGTTCTTCTAGGTTGAAGCGTTCGTTTACAGTTGCAGTTTTTATTTTTGGTTTCACTCTGTTCTCTCCTATATAGATAGAAGAATTTGGAACTCTAAATCCAACATGGTTTGTAGTAGCTCTTTGAAACTTGACAAAATAAAGGACTTCTCAGTATTGTCTCTATGGTTTGTTTCCTCTTCAAGTAACCCTAGGCCCAGACTTTGGAAAAGCACTTTCATTGAGAGGGGTTGCCAAGCTTCTAAGAAATAACGAGTTTCCGAAATACCAGCAAATATTTTTTCACCCAAAGTTGATGATACTTGGTAGTAATGATCAGTACACAAATCCCACTTGGCTCACCAAATTTTGTTCTTTTAGGTTGAAGCGTTCGTCTACAGTGGTCGTTTTTATATTTCGGTTTCCCTCTGTTCTCTCCTATATAGATAGATGAATTTGGAACTCTAAATCCAACATGGTTTGTAGTAGCTCTTTGAAACTTGAAAAATAAAGGACTTCTCAGTTTTGTCTCTATGGTTGCTTCCTCTTCAAGTAGCCCTAGCACAGACTGTGGAAAAGCACTTTCATTGAGAGGGGTTGGCAAGCTTCTAAGAAATAACGAGTTTCCGAAATACCAGCAAATATTTTTTCACCCAGTATTGATGATACTTGATGGTAATGATCAGTACGCAAATCCAACGTGGCTCACCAAATTTTGTTCTTCTAGGTTGAAGCGTTCGACTACAGTAGTCGTTTTTATATTTAGGTTTCCCTCTGTTCTCTCCTATATAGATAGATGAATTTGGAACTCTAAATCCAACATCGTTTGTTGTAGCTCTTTGAAACTTGACAAAATAAAGGTTTTCTCAGTTTTGTCTCTATGGTTGTTCTCTCTTCAAGTAGCCCTAGGCACAGACTGTGGAAAAGCACTTTCATTGAGAGGGGTTGCCAAGCTTCTAAGAAATAACGAGTTTCCGAAATACCAGCAAATATTTTTTCACCCAGTCTTGATGATACTTGGTGGTAATGATGAGAACACAAATCCCACTTGGCTCACCAAATTTTGTTCTTCTAGGTTGAATCGTTCGTCTACAGTAGTCGTTTTTATATTTCGGTTTCCCTCTGTTCTCTCCTATATAGATAGATGAATTTGGAACTCTAAATCCAACATGGTTTCTAGTAGCTCTTTGAAACTTGACAAAATAAAGGACTTCTCAGTTTTGTCTCTACGGTTTGTTACCTATTCAAGTAGCCCTAGGCACAGACTGTGGAAACGCAATTTCATAGAGAGGGGTTGCCAAGCTTCTAAGAAATCACGAGTTTCCGAAATACCAGCAAATATTTTTTCACCCAATCTTGATGATAATTGGTGGTAATGATCAGTACACAAATCCCAATTGGCTCACCAAATTTTGTTCTTCTAGGTTGAAGTGTTCGTCTACAGTAGCAGTTTTTATGTTTAGGTTTCACTCTGTTCTCTCCTATATATAGATGAATTTGGAACTCTAAATCCAACATGATTTGTAGTCGCTCTTTGAAACTTGACAAAATGAAGGAGTTCTCAGTTTTGTGTCTATGGTTTGTTTCCTCTTCAAGTAGCCCTAAGCAGAGACTGTGGAAAAGCACTTTCATTGAAAGGGGTTGCCAAGCTTCCAAGAAAAACGAGTTTCCGAAATACCAGCAAATATTTTTTCACCCAATCTTGATGGTACGTCGTCGCAATGACAAGTACACAAATCCCACTTGGCTCACCAAATTTTGTTCTTCTAGGATGAAGCGTTCGTTTACAGTTGCAGTTTTTATTTTTGGTTTCACTCTGTTCTCTCCTATATTTAGAAGAATTTGGAACTCTAAATCCAACATGGTTTGTAGTAGCTCTTTGAAACTTGACAAAATAAAGGACTTCTCAGTATTGTCTCTATGGTTTTTTTCCTCTTCAATTGCCCTAGGCACAGACTGTGGAAAAGGACTTTTATTGAGAGGGGTTGCAAAGCTTCTAAGAAATAACGAGTTTCCGAAATACCAGCAAATATTTTTTCACCCAACCTTGATGATACGTGGTGGTAATGATCGGTACAAAAATCCCACTTGGCTCACCAAATTTTGTTCTTCTAGGTTGAAGCATTCGTTTACAGTAGCACTTTATATTTTTAGATTTCCCTCTGTTCTCTCCTATATAGATAGATGAATTTGGAACTCTAAATCCAACATGGTTTGTAGTAGCTCTTTGAAACTTGACAAAATAAAGGAGTTCTCAGTTTTGTCTCTATGGTTTGTTTTTTCTTCAAGCAGTCCTAAGCAGTGACTGTGGAAAAGCACTTTAATTGAGAGGGGTTGCCAAGCTTCTAATAAATAAGGAGTTTCCGAAATACCAGCAAATATTTTTTCACCCAATCGTGATGATACTTGGTGTTAATGATCAGTACACAAATCCCACTTGGCTCACCAAATTTTGCTCTTCTGGTTTGAAGCATTCGTCTACAGTAGCAGTTTATATATTTAGGTTTCCCTCTCTTCTCTCCTATATAGATAAATGAATTTGGAAATCTAAATCCAACATGGTTTGTAGTAGCTCTTTGAAACTTGACAAAAAAAGTAGTTCTCACTTTTGTCTCTATGGTTTGTTTCCTCTTCAAGTAGCCCTAAGCAGAGACTGTGGAAAAGCACTTTCATTGAAAGGGGTTGCCAACCTTCCAAGAAATTACGAGTTTCCGAAATACCAGCAAATATTTTTTCATCCAATCTTGATGATACGTGGTGGTAATGACAAGTACACAAATCCCACTTGGCTCACCAAATTTTGTTCTTCTAGGTTGAAGCGTTCGTTTACAGTAGCAGTTCGTCTACAGTAGCAGTATTTATATTTATATTTAGGATTTCCTCTGTTCTCTCATATAGAGAGATGAATTTAGAACTCTAAATCCAACATGGTTTGTAGTAGCTCTTTGAAACTTGACAAAATAAAGGAGTTCTCAGTTTTGTCTCTATGGTTTGTTTCCTCTTCAAGTAGCCCTAGGCACAGACTGTGGAAAAGAACTTTCATTTAGAGGGGTTGCCAAGCTTCTAAGAAATAACAATTATCCGAAATACCAACAAATACTTTTCACCCAATCTTGATGATACTTGGTGGTAATGATCAGTACACAAATCCCAATAGGCTCACCAAGTTTTGTTCTTCTATGTTGAAGCATTCGTCTGCAGTAGCAGTTTTTATACTTAGATTTCCCTCTGTTCTCTCCTATATAGATAGATGAATTTGGAACTCTAAATCCAACATGGTTTGTAGTAGCTTTTTGAAACTTGACAAAATATACCAGTTCTCAGTTTTGTCTCTATGGTTTGTTTCCTCTTCAAGTAGCCCTAGGAGAGACTGTGGAAAAGCACTTTAATTGAGAGGGGTTTCCAAGCTTCTAAGAAATAACAATTTTCCGAAATACCAGCAAATATTTTTCACCCAATCTTGAGAATACTTGGTGGTATTGATCAGTACAACAATCCCACTTGGCTCACCAAATTGTGTTCTTTTAGGATGAAGCGTTCGTCTACATAGCAGTTTTTATATTTAGGTTTTCCACTGTTCTCTCCTATATACATAGATGAATTTGGTACGCTAAATCCAACATGTTTTGTAGTTGCTCTTTGAAACTTGACAAAATAAAGGAGTTCTCAGTTTTCTGTCTATGGTTTGTTTCCTCTTCTAGTAGCCCTAGGCACAGACTGTGGAGAAGAACTTTCATTGAAAAGGGTTGAGAAGCTTCCAAGAAATAACGAGTTTCCGAAATACCAGCAAATATTTTTTCACCCAATCTTTATGATACTTGGCGGTATTGATCAGTAGAAAAATCCCCACTTGGCTCACCAAATTTTGTTCTTCTATGTTGAAGCGTTCGTCTACAGTAGCAGTTTTATATTTAGGTTTTCCTCTGTTGTCTCCTATGTAGATAGATGAATTTGGAACTCTAAATCCAACATGGTTTGTAGTAGCTCTTTGAAACTTGACAAAATAAAGTAGTTCTCAGTTTTGTCTCAATGGTTTGTTTCTTCTTCATGTAGCCCTAAGCACAGACTATGGAAATGCATTTTCATTGAAAGGGGTTGCCAAGCTTCCAAGAAATAACGAGTTTCCGAAATACCAGCAAATTTTTTTTCACCCAATCTTGATGATACGTGGTGGTAATGATCGGTACACAAATCCCACTTGGCTCACCAAATTTTGTTCTTCTAGGTTGAAGCTTTCGTCTACAGTAGCAGTTTTAATATTTAGATTTCACCCTCTTCTCTTCCATATAGATAGATGAATTTGGAACTCTAAATCCAACATGGTTTGTAGTAGCTCTTTGAAACTTGACAAAATAAAGGAGTTCTCAGTTTTGTCTCTATGGTTTGTTTCCTCTTCAAGTAACCCTATAAACAGACTGTGGAAAAGCACTTTCATTGAGAGGGGTTGCCAAGCTTCTACAAAATCACGAGTTTCCGAAATGCCAGCAAATATTTTTTCACCCAATCTTGATGATACTTGGTGGTAATAATAAGTCCACAAATCGCACCTGGCTCAACAAATTTTGTTCTTCTAGGTTTAAGCGTTCGTCTACAGTAGCAGTTTTTATATTTAGGTTTCACTCTGTTCTCTCTTATATAGATTGATGAATTTGGAACTCTAAATACAACATGGTTTGAAGTAGCTCTTAGAAACTTGACAAAATACAGGAGTTCTCAGTATTGTCTCTATGGTTTGTTTCCTCTTCAAGTAGCCCTAGGCACAGACTGTGGATTTGAACTTTCATTGAAAGGGGTTGCCAAGCTTCCAAGATATAACTAGTTTCCGAAACACCAGCAAATATTTTTCACCCAATATTGATGATACTTAGTGGTAATGATCGGTACACAAATCCCACTTGACTCACCAAATTTTGTTCTTCTAGGTTGAAGCGTTCGAATACAGTTGCAGTTTATATTTTTAGGTTTCCCTCTGTTCTCTCCTATATAGATAGATGAATTTGGAACTCTAAATCCAACATGGTTTGTTCTAGCTCTTTGAAACTTGACAAAAAAAAGTAGTTCTCAGTTTTGTCTCTATGATTTGTTTCCTCTTCAAGTAGCCCTAAGCAGAGACTGTGGAAAAGCACTTTCATTGAAAGGGGTTGCGAAGCTTCCAAGAAATTACGATTTTCCGAAATACCAGCAAATATTTTTTCACCCAATCTTGTTGATACGTGGTGGTAATGATCGGTTCACAAATCCCACTTGGATCACCATATTTTGTTCTTCTAGGTTGAGGCGTTCATTTACTGTAGCAGTTTTTATTTTTAGGTTTTCCTCTGTTCTCTCCTATAGAGATAGATGAATTTGGAACTCTAAATCCAATATGGTTTGTAGTAGCTTTTTGAAACTTGAAAAAAAAAAGGAGTTCTCAGTTTTGTCTTTATGGTTTGTTTCCCCTTCAAGTAGCTCAAGGCACAGACTGTGGAAAAGCACTTTCATTGAGAGGAGTTGCCAAGCTTCTATAAATAAGGAGTTTCCGAAATACCAGCAAATATTTTTTCATCAAATCTTGATGGTACGTGGTGGTAATGACAAGTACACAAATCCCACTTGGCTCAACAAATTTTGTTCTTCTAGGTTGAAGCGTTCATTTACAAAATCAGTTTTTATTTTTAGGTTTCACTCTGTTCTCTCCTATATAGATAAATGAATTTGGAACTCTAAATCCGACATGGTTTCTAGTAGCTCTTTGAAACTTGACACAATAAAAAAGTTCTCAGTTTTGTCTCTATGATTTGTTTCCTCTTCAAGTAGCCCTAAGCAGAGATTGTGGAAAAGCACTTTCATTGAAAGGGGTTGCAAGCTAACAAGAAATTATGAGTTTCCGAAATACCGGCAAATATTTTTTCACCCAATCTGGATGATACGTGGTGGTAATGACAAGTACACAAATCCCACTTCTCTCACCAAATTTTGTTCTTCTAGGTTGAAGCGTTCGTCTACAGTAGCAGTTTTATATTTAGGTTTCACTCTGTTCTCTCTTATATAGATAGATGAATTTGGAACTCTAAATACAACATGGTTTGTAGTAGCTCTTTGAAACATGACAGAATACAGGAGTTCTCAGTATTGTCTCTATGGTTTGTTTCCTCTTCAAGTAGCCCTAGGCACAGACTGTGGAAATGAACTTTCATTGAAAGGGGTTGCCAAGCTTCCAAGAAATTATGATTTTCAGAAACACCAGCAAATATTTTTTCACCCAATCTTGATGATACTTTGTGGTAATGATCGGTACACAAATCCCACTTGGCTCACCCAATTTTGCTCTTCGAGGTTGAAGCTTTCACTTACAGTAGCAGTTTTTATTTTTAGGTTTCACTCTGTTCAATCCTATATAGATAGATGATTTTGAATCTCTAAATCCATCATGGTTTGTAGTAGCTCTTCGAAACTTGACAAAATAACGGAGTTCTCAGTTTTGTCTCTATGATTTGTTTCCTCTTCAAGTAGCCATAAGCAGAGAGTGTGGAAAAGCACTTTCATTTAAAGGGGTTGCCAAGCTTCTAAGAAATTACGAGTTTCCGAAATACCAGCAAATATTTTATTACCCAATCTTTATGATAATTGGTGGTAATGACAAGTACACAAATCCCTCTTGGCTCACCAAATTTTGTTCATCAAGGTTGAAGCTTTCATTTACAGTAGCAGTTTTTATTTTTAGGTTTCACTCTGTTCTCTCGTATATAGATAGATGAATTTGGAACTCTAAATTCAACATGGTTTGTAGTAGCTCTTTGAAACATGACTATATAAAGCAGTTCTCACTTTTGTCTCTGTGGTTTGTTTCCTCTTAAAGTAGCCCTAGGCACAGACTGTGGAAAAGCACTTTCATTAAATCGGGTTGCCAAGCTTCCAAGAAATAACAAGTTTCCGAAATAACAGCAAATATTTTTTCACCCAATCTTGATGATACTTAGTGGTAATGATCGGTACACAAATCCCACTTGACTCACCAAATTTTGTTCTTCTAGGTTGAAGCGTTCGAATACAGTAGCAGTTTATATTTTTAGCTTTCCCAGTTTTTCTCTCCTATATAGATAGATGAATTTGGAACTCTAAATCCAACATGGTTTGTACTAGCTCTTTGAAACTTGACAATAAAAAGTAGTTCTCAGTTTTGTCTCTATGATTTGTTTCCTCTTCAAGTAGCCCTAAGCAGAGACTGTGGAAAAGAACTTTCATTGAACGGGGTTGCGAAGCTTCCAAGAAATTACGATTTTCCGAAATACCAGCAAATATTTTTTCACCCAATCTTCTTGATACGTGGTGGTAATGATCGGTACACAAATCCCACATGGCTCACCAAATTTTGTTCTTCTAGGTTGAAGCGTTCATTTACTGTAGCAGTTTTTATTTTTAGGTTTTCCTCTGTTCTCTCCTATATAGATAGATGAATTTGGAACTCTAAATCCAATATCGTTTGTAGTAGCTTTTTGAAACTTGACAAAAAAAAGGAGTTCTCAGTTTTGTCTTTATGGTTTGTTTCCCCTTCAAGTAGCTCTAGGCACAGACTGTGGAAAAGCACTTTCATTGAGAAGAGTTGCCAAACTTCTATAAATAACGAGTTTCCGAAATACCAGCAAATATTTTTTCACCAAATCTTGATGGTACGTGGTGGTAATGACAAGTACACAAATCCCACTTGGCTCACCAAATTTTGTTCTTCTAGGTTGAAGCGTTCATTTACTGTAGCAGTTTTTATTTTTAGGTTTTCCTCTGTTCTCTCCTATATAGATAGATGAATTTGGAACTCTAAATCCAATATGGTTTGTAGTAGCTTTTTGAAACTTGACAAAAAAAGGAGTTCTCAGTTTTGTCTTTATGGTTTGTTTCCCCTTCAAGTAGCCCTAGGCACAGACTGTTGAAAAGCACTTTCATTGAGAGGGGTTGCCAAACTTCGAAGAAATAACGAGTTTCCGAAATACCAGCAAATATTTTTTCACCCAATCTTGATGATACTTGGTGGTAATGATCGGTACAGGAATCTCACTTGGCTAACCAAATTTTCTTCCTCTAGGTTGACACGTTCGTCTACAGTAGCAGTTTCTATTCTTAGGTTTCACTCTGTTCTCTACTATGTAGATAGATGAATTTGGAACTCAAAATCCAACATGGTTTGTAGTAGCTCTTTGAAACTTGACAAAATAAAGGAGTTCTCAGTTTGTTCTCTATAATTTGTTTACACTTCAAGGAGCCCGAAGAAGAGACAGTGGAAAAGCACTTTCATTGAAAGAGGTTGCCAAGCTTCCAAGAAATAACGAGTTTCCGAAATACCAGCAAATATTTTTTTACCCAATCTTTATGATAGTTGGTGGTAATGACAAGTACACAAATCCCTCTTGGCTCACCAAATTTTGTTCTTCCAGGTTGAAGCTTTCATTTACAGTAGCAGTTTTTATGTTTAGGTTTCACTCTGTTCTCTCGTATATAGATAGATGAATTTGGAACTCTAAATTCAACATGGTTTGTAGTAGCTCTTTGAAACATGACTATATAAAGCAGTTCTCACTTTTGTCTCTGTGGTTTGTTTCCTCTTAAAGTAGCCCTAGGCACAGACTGTGGAAAAGCACTTTCATTAAATCGGGTTGCCAAGCTTCCAAGAAATAACAAGTTTCCGAAATAACAGCAAATATTTTTTCACCCAATCTTGATGATACTTAGTGGTAATGATCGGTACACAAATCCCACTTGACTCACCAAATTTTGTTCTTCTAGGTTGAAGCATTCGAATACAGTAGCAGTTTATATTTTTAGGTTTCCCAGTGTTCTCTCCTATATAGATAGATGAATTTGGAACTCTAAATCCAACATGGTTTGTACTAGCTCTTTGAAACTTGACAAAAAAAAGTAGTTCTCAGTTTTGTCTCTATGATTTGTTTCCTCTTCAATTAGCCCTAAGCAGAGACTGTGGAAAAGCACTTTCATTGAAAGGGGTTGCGAAGCTTCCAAGAAATTACGATTTTCCGAAATACCAGCAAATATTTTTTCACCCAATCTTGTTGATACGTGGTGGTAATGATCGGTACACAAATCCCACATGGCTCACCAAATTTTGTTCTTCTAGGTTGAAGCGTTCATTTCCTGTAGCAGTTTTTATTTTTAGGTTTTCCTCTGTTCTCTCCTATATAGATAGATGAATTTGGAACTCTAAATCCAATATCGTTTGTAGTAGCTTTTTGAAACTTGACAAAAAAAAGGAGTTCTCAGTTTTGTCTTTATGGTTTGTTTCCCCTTCAAGTAGCTCTAGGCACAGACTGTGAAAAAGCACTTTCATTGAGAGGAGTTGCCAAACTTCTATAAATAACGAGTTTCTGAAATACCAGCAAATATTTTTTCACCAAATCTTGATGGTACGTGGTGGTAATGACAAGTACACAAATCCCACTTGCCTCACCAAATTTTGTTCTTCTAGGTTGAAGCGTTCATTTACTGTCGCAGTTTTTATTTTTAGGTTTTCCTCTGTTCTCTCCTATATAGATAGATGAATTTGGAACTCTAAATCCAATATGGTTTGTAGTAGCTTTTTGAAACTTGACAAAAAAAAGGAGTTCTCAGTTTTGTCTTTATGATTTGTTTCCCATTCAAGTAGCCCTAGGCACAGACTGTTGAAAAGCACTTTCATTGAGAGGGGTTGCCAAACTTCGAAGAAATAACGAGTTTCCGAAATACCAGCAAATATTTTTTCACCCAATCTTGATGATACTTGGTGGTAATGATCGGTACAGGAATCTCACTTGTCTAACCAAATTTTCTTCCTCTAGGTTGACACGTTCCTATACAGTAGCAGTTTCTATTCTTAGGTTTCACTCTGTTCTCTGCAATGTAGATAGATGAATTTGGAACTCAAAATCCAACATGGTTTGTAGTAGCTCTTTGAAACTTGACAAAATAAAGGAGTTCTCAGTTTGTTCTCTATAATTTGTTTACTCTTCAAGGAGCCCGAAGAAGAGACAGTGGAAAAGCACTTTCATTGAAAGAGGTTGCCAAGCTTCCAAGAAATAACGAGTTTCCGAAATACCAGCAAATATTTTATCACCTAATTTGATGATACGTGATGGTAATGACAAGTACACAAATACCACATGGCTCACCAAATTTTGTTCTTCTAGGTTGAAGCGTTTGTTTCAAGTAGCAGTTTTTATTTTTAGGTTTCACTCTGTTCTCTCCTATATAGATAGATGAATTTGGAACTCTAAATCCAACATGGTTTCTAGTAGATCTTTGAAACTTGACAAAATAAAAGAGTTCTCAGCTTTGTACCTGTAATTTGTTTCCTCTTCAAGTAGCCCTAAGCAGAGACTTTGGAAAAGCACTTTCATTGAAAGGGGTTGCCAAGCTTCCAAGAAATTACGAGTTTCCGAAATACCAGCATATATGTTTTCACCGAATCTTGATGATACTTGGTGGTAATGACAAGTACACAAATCCCACTTGACTCACCAAATTTTGTTCTTCCAGGTTGAAGCGTTCGTTTACAATAGCAGTTTATATTTTTAGGTTTCACTCTGTTCTCTCCTATATAGATAGATGAATTTGGAACTCTAAATCCAACATGGTTAGTAGTAGCTCTTTGAAACTTGACAAAATAAAGTAGTTCTCAGTTTTGTCTCTATGGTTTGTTTCCTCTTCAAGTAGCCCAAGGCACAGACTGTGGAAAAGCAGTTTCATTGAGAGTGGTTGCCAAGCTTCTAAGAAATAACGAGTTTCCGAAATACCAGCAAATATTTTTTCACAAAATTTTGATGATACTTGGTGGTAATGATCGGGACACAAATCCCACTTGGCTCACCAAATTCTGTTATTCTAGGTTGAAGCGTTCGTCTACAGTAGTCATTTTTATATTTAGGTCTCCCTCTGTTCTCTCCTATATAGATAGATGAATTTGGAACTCTAAATCCAACATGGTTTGTAGTAGATCTTTGAAACTTGACAAAAAAAAGTAGTTCTCAGTTTTGTCTCTATAGTTTGTTTTTTCATCAAGGAGCCCTAAGCAGAGACTGTGGAAAAGCACTTTAATTAAAAGGGGTTGCCAAGATTCCAAGAAATTACGAGTTTCCGAAATACCAGCAAATATTTTTTCACCCAATCTTCATGATACTTGGTGGTAATGATAGGTACAAAAATCCCACTTGGCTCACCAAATTTTGTTCTTCTAGGTTGTAGCGTTCTTTTACAGTAGCAGTTAATATTTTTAGGTTTCACTCTGTTCTCTCCAATATAGATAGATGAATTTGGAACTCTAAATCCAACATGGTTTGTAGTAGCTCTTTGAAACTTGACAAAAAAAAAGTAGTTCTCAGATTTGTTTCTATGGTTTGTTTCCTCTTCAACTAGCCCTAACCAGAAACTGTGGAAAAGCACTTTCATTGAAAGGGGTTGCCAAGATTCCAAGAAATTACGAGTTTCCGAAATACCAGCAAATATTTTTTCACCCAATCTTGATGATACGTGGTGGTAATGATCAGTACAAAAAACCCACTTGGTCACCAAATTTTGTTCTTCTAGGTTGAAGCGTTCGTCTACAGTAGTCGTTTTTATATTTAGGTTTCCCTCTGTTCTCTCCTATATAGATAGATGAATTTGGAACTCTAAATCCAACTTGGTTTGTAGTCGCTCTTTGAAACTTGACAAAATAAAGGAGTTCCCAGTTTTGTCTCTATGGTTCGTTTCCTCTTTAAGTAGCCCTAAGCAGAGACTGTGGAAAAGCAGTTTAATTGAAAGGGGTTGCCAAGGTTCCAACAAATAACGAGTTTCCGAAATACGAGCAAATATGTTTTCACCCAAACTTGATGATACTTGGTGGTAATGATGGGTACACGAATCCCACTTGACTCACCAAATTTTGTTCTTCTAGGTTGAAGCGTTCTTTTACAGTAGCAGTTTATATTTTTAGGTTTCACTCTGTTCTCTCCTATATAGATAGATGAATTTGGAACTCTAAATCCCACATGGTTTGTAGTAGATCTTTGAACCTTGACAAAATACAGGAGTTCTCAGTTTTGTCTCTATGGTTCGTTTCCTCTTCAAGTAGCCCTAGGCACAGAGTTTGGAAAAGCACTTTCATTAAGAGGGGTTGCAAAGCTTCTAAGAAATAATGAGTTTCTGAAATACCAGCAGATATTTTTTCACCGAATCTTGATGATACTTGGTGGTAATGATCAGTACACAAATCCCAATTGGCTCACCAAATTTTGTTCTTCTAGGTTGATGCGTTCGTCTACAGTAGGCGATTTTATATTTAGGTTTCCCTCTTTTCTCTCCTATATAGATAGATGAATTTGGAACTCTAAATCCAACATGGTTTGTAGTATCTCTTTGAAACTTGACAAAATAAAGGACTTCTCAGTTTTGTCTCTATGGTTGTTTCCTCTTCAAGTAGCCCTAGGCACAGACTGTGGAAAAGCACTTACATTGAGAGGGGTTGCCCAGCTTCTAAGAAATAACGAGTTTCCGAAATACCAGCAAATATTTTTTCACCCAGTCTTGATGATACTTGGTGGTAATGATCAGTACACAAATCCCACTTGGCTCACCAAATTTTGTTCTTCTAGGTTGAAGCGTTCGTCTACAGTATTCGTTTTTATATTTAGGTTTCCCTCTGTTCTCTCCTATATAGATAGATCAATTTGGAACTCTAAATCCAACATGGATTGCAGTAGCTTTTTGAAACTTGACAAAAAAAAAAGTAGATCTCAGTTTTGTCTCTACGGTTTGTTTTTTATTCAAGTAGCCCTAAGCAGAGACTGTGGAAAAGCAATTTCATTATAAGGGGTTGCCAAGCTTCCAATAAATTACTAGTTTCTGAAATACCAGCAAATATTTTTTCACCCAATCTTGATGATACATGGTCTTAATGACAGGTACAGAAATCCCACTTGGCTCACCAAATTTTGTTCTTCTAGGTGGAAGCGTTTGTTTACACTAGCAGTTTTTATTTTTGGTTTCACTCTGTTCTCTACTATATAGATTGATGAAATTGGAACTCTAAATCCAACATGGTTTGTAGTAGCTCTTTGAAACTTGACAAAATAAAGGAGTTCTAAGTTTTGTCTCTATGGTTTGTTTCCTCTTCAAGTAGCCCTAGGCACAGACTTTGGAAAAGCACATTCATTGAGATTGGTTGCCATGCTTCTAAGAAATAATGAATTTCCGAAATACCAGCAAATATTTTTTCACCCAATCTGATGATACGTGGTCGTAATGACGAGGACCCAAACCCACTTGGCCCACCAAATTTTGTTCTTCTAGGTTGAAGCATTCGTTTACAGTAGCAGTTTATATTTTTAGGTTTCCCTCTATTCTCTCCTATTTAGATAGATGAATTTGGAACTCTAAATCCAACATGGTTTTTAGTAGCTCTTTGAAACTTGACAAAATAAAGGAGTTCACAGTTTTGTCTCTATGGTTGTTTCCTCTTCAAGTAGCCCTAGGCATAGACTGTGGAATAGCAGTTTCATTGAGAGGGGTTTCCAAGCTTCTAAAAAATAACGAGTTTCCGAAATACCAGCAAATATTTTTTCACCCAATCTTGATGATACTTGGTGGTAATGATCAGTACACAAATCCCACTTGGCTTACCAAATTATGTTCTTCTAGGTTGAAGCGTTCGTCTACCGTAGTCGTTTTTATATTTAGGTTTCCCTCTGTTCTCTCCTATATAATGATAGATGAATTTGGAACTCTAAATCCAACTTGGTTTGTAGTCGCTCTTTGAAACTTGACAAAATAAAGGAGTTCTCAGTTTTGTCTCTATGGTTTGTTTCCTCTTCAAGTAGACCTAAGCAGAGACTTTTGAAAAGCACTTTAATTGAAAGGGGTTGCCAAGCTTCCAACAAATAACGATTTTCCGAAATACCAGCAAATATTTTTTCACCCAAACTTGATGATACATGGTGGTAATGATGGGTACACAAATCCCACTTGACTCACCAAATTTTGTTCTTCTAGGTTGAAGCGTTCTTTTATAGTAGCAGTTTATATTTTTAGGTTTCACTCTCTTATCTCCTATATAGATAGATGAATTTGGAACTCTAAATCCAACATGGTTTGTAGTAGCTCTTTGAGACTTGACAAAAAAAGTAGTTCTCAGTTTTGTCTCTATGGTTTGTTTTTTCTTCAAGCAGCCCTAAGCAGAGACTGAGGAAAAGCACTTTCATTGAAAGGGGTTGCCAAGCTTCCAACAAATAACGAGTTTCCGAAATGCCAGCAAATATTTTTTCACCCAATCTTGATGATACGTGGAAGTAATGACATGTACACAAATCCCACTTGGGTCACCAAATTTTGTTCTTCTATTTGGAAGCGTTCTTTTACAATTGAAGTTTTTTATTTTGATTTCACTCTGTTCTCTCCTATATAGATAGATGAATTTGGAACTCTAAATCCAACATGGTTTCTAGTATCTCTTTGAAACTTGACAAAATAAAGGACTTCTCAGTTTTGTCTCTATGGTTTGTTTCCTCTTCAAGTAGCCCTATGCACAGACTTTGGAAAAGCACATTAATTGAGAGGGGTTGCCAAGCTTCTAAGAAATAACGAGTTTCCGAAATACCAGCAAATATTTTTTCACCCAATCTTGATGATACTTGGTGGTAATGATCAATAAACAAATCCCACTTGGCTCACCAAATTTTGTTCTTCTAGGTTGAAGCGTTCGTCTACTGTAGTCGTTTTTATATTTAGGTTTCCCTCTGTTCTCTCCTATATAGATAGATGAATTTGGAACTCTAAATCCAACATGGTTTGTAGTAGCCCTTTGAAACTTGACAAAATAAAGGAGTTCTCAGTTTTGTCTCTATGGTTGTTTCCTCTTCAAGTAGCCCTAGGCACAGACTGTGGAAAACCAGTTTCATTGAGAGGGGTTGCCAAGCTTCTAAGAAATAACGAGTTTCCGAAATACCAGCAAATATTTTTTCACCCATACTTGATGATACTTGGTGGTAATGATCAGTACAGAAATCCCACTTGGCTCACCAAATTATGTTCTTCTATGTTGAAGCGTTCGTCTACAGTAGTCGTTTTTATATTTAGGTTTCCCTCTGTTCTCTCCTACATAGATAGATGAATTTTGAACTCTAAATCCACTTGGATTGTAGTCGCTCTTTGAAACTTGACAAAATAAAGGAGTTCTCAGTTTTGTCTCTATGGTTTGTTTCCTCTTCAAGTAGCCCTAACAGAGACTGTGGAAAAGCACTTTCATTGAAAGGGGTTGCCAAGCTTCCAAGAAATAACGAGTTTCCGAAATACCAGCAAATATTTTTTCACCCGAACTTGATGATACTTGGTGGTAATGATCAGTACACAATTCCCACTTGACTCAAAAAATTTTGTTCTTCTAGGTTGAAGCGTTCTTTTACAGTAGCAGTTTATATTTTTAGGTTTCACTCTGTTCTCTCATATATAGATAGATGAATTTGGAACTCTAAATCCAACATGGTTTGTAGTAGCTCTTTGAAACTTGACAAAAAAAAAGTAGTTCTCAGTTTTGTCTCTATTGTTTGTTTTTTCTTCAAGGAGCCCTAAGCAGAGACTGTGGAAAAGCACTTTCATTAATAGGGGTTGCCAAGCTTTCAATAAATTACGATTTTCCGAAATACCAGCAAATATTTTTTCACCCAATCTTGATGATACGTGGTGGTAATGACAAGTACATAAATCCCACTTGGCTCACCAAATTTTGTTCTTCTAGGTGGAAGCGTTCGTTTACAGTTGCAGATTTTATTTTTGGTTTCACTCTGTTCTCTACTATATAGATAGATGAAATTGGAACTCTAAATCCAACATGGTTTGTAGTAGCTCTTTGAAACTTGACAAAATAAAGGAGTTCTCAGTTTTGTCTCCATGGTTTGTTTCCTCTTCAAGTAGTCCTAGGCACAGACTTTGGAAAAGCATATTCATTGAGAGGGGTTGCCAAGCTTCTAAGAAATAACGAGTTTCCGAAATACCAGCAAATAGTTTTTCACCGAATCTTGATGATACGTGGTGGTAATGATCGGTAAAAAAATCCCACTTGGATCACCAAATTTTGTTCTTCTAGGTTTAAGCGTTCGTTTACAGTAGCAGTTTTTATTTTTAGGTTTCCCTCTGTTCTCTCCTATATAGATAGATTAATTTGGAACTCTAAATCCAACATGGTTTATAGTCGCTCTTTGAAATTTGACAAAAAAAATTATTTCTCAGTTTTGTCTCTATGGTTTGTTTCCTCCTCAAGTAACCCTAAGCAGAGACTGTGGAAAAGCACTTTCATTGAAAGGGGTTGCCAAGCTTCCAAAAAATTACGAGTTTCCAAAATACCAGCAAATATTTTTTCACCCAATCTTGATGATACGTGGTGGTAATGATCGGTACAAAAATTCCACTTGGCTAACCAAATTTTGTTCTTCTAGGTTGAAGCGTTCGTTTACAGTGGCAGTTTTTATTTTTAGGTTTCCCTCTGTTCTCTCCCATATCGATAGATGAATTTGGAACTCTTAATCCAACATGGTTTGTTGTAGCTCTTTGAAACTTGACAAAATAAAGGAGTTCTCACTTTTGTCTCTACGGTTTGTTACCTATTCAAGTAGCCTTAGGCACAGACTGTGGAAACGCAATTTCATTGAGAGGGGTTGCCAAGCTTTTAAGAAATAACGAGTTTCTGAAATACCAGCAAATATTTTTTCAACCAATCTTGATGATACTTGGAGGTAATGATCAGTACACAAATCCCAATTGGCTCACCAAATTTTGTTCTTCTAGGTTGAAGCGTTCGTCTACAGTAGCAGTTTTTACATTTAGGTTTCACTCTGTTCTCTCCTATATAGATAGATTAATTTGGAATTCTAAATCCAACAAGGTTTGTAGTAGCTCTTTGAAACTTGACATAATAAAGGAGTTCTCAGGTTTGTGTCTATAATTTGATTCCTCTTCAAGTAGCCCTATGCAGAGACTGTGGAAAAGCACTTTAATTGAAAGGGGTTGCCAAGCTTCCAAGAAATTACGAGTTTCCGAAATACTAGCAAATATTTTTTCACCCAATCTGGATGATACGTGGTCGTAATGACAAGGACACAAATCCCACTTGGCCCACCAAATTTTGTTCTTCTAGGTTGAAGCATTCGTTTATAGTAGCAGTTTATATTTTTAGGTTTCCCTCTTTTCTCTCCTATATAGATAGATGAATTTGGAACTCTAAATCCAACATGGTTTGTAGTAGCCCTTTGAAACTTGACAAAATAAAGGAGTTCTCAGTTTTGTCTCTATGGTTGTTTCCTCTTCAAGTAGCCCTAGGCACAGACTGTGGAAAAGCAGTTTCATTGAGAGGGGTTGCCAAGCTTCTAAGAAATAACGAGTTTCCGAAATACCAGCAAATATTTTTTCACCCAATCTTGATGATACTTGGTGGTAATGATCAGTACAGAAATCCCACTTGGCTCACCAAATTATGTTCTTCTAGGTTGAAGCGTTCGTCTACAGTAGTCGTTTTTATATTTAGGT